>NC_052123.1:2409064-2523280 GCF_012273895.1 Zerene cesonia | reverse complement strand
ATCCTACTAATATTATAAATGCGAAAGTTTGTAAGGATGTGTGTGTTTGTTGCTCTTTCACGTAAAAACTACTGAACCGGTTGCAATGAAATTTGGTACGTAGATAGCTGGATAACTGGAATAACATATAGTCAACTTTTTATCCCGATTTTCCTACGGGATACGGACTTATGCGGGTGAAACCGTGGGACGCAGCTAGTTATTTTATAATATTTAACTATCTATCCGCTGTCTGTCTGTGTGTAAATTGTGCAACTGAATTTGATGAGATTTTTTTAATAGATAGAGTCATTTAAGAGGACAATTAATATGTATAATAAAATCCATTTAATAACTCCGAATTTAACGTATGCGACGACAAGAGCAAATTATAGTATATCATGGATCACGGTCATAACGAACGGTGAAAGAATTTTGAAAATCAGTCAAGTAGTTCCTGCGATTAGCATATTCAAACATCCAAAAAGAAAGTATTCTACACTAATCTATTTGTATGGACTAGTACCAGAAGAATATTAAACACCATATGCTTTGAAAAAGTCCCAATTTACAATACATTAATATAAATTTAGACATCTAAGAATATATTATTCAAATTAATTTAGTTCTGAAGCGCATTGAAAGCTTTTAAAAGATAACGATTCAATTAACTCCCTGTGTTTGTTTTATATCAGACAGACGTCAAATCTTGTGATTATTTTATGTATACGATACATTAACTGGCTTAAGCTCATGTGACCTTATACAGGTTAACTTAAACCTCAAACAATTACTAAAAAAGCGTTGATTTTATATAAATTTACACTATCGATTTTTTTTATAATATTTAATTAAAGACTTTAAACGGATTTCAAACGCGATTTATTCATTATATTATTAACCCGACGTTTCGAACACTTTACAGCGAGCGTGGTCACGTGGAGACTGACTGACTGACTGCCTGAGTCGCGTAAAATCAAACACAAGAAAATATTTAATTAATTAAATCGATACAACATTGTCATCATTGAAATAATGTTTTATATTGGTTGAGAAGGTTAATCATCTCAATAGATGACGTAGGATGTCCAGCAGGCATATAAAACCGAAAGAGAGGAGAGGGAGAGAAATTCGTTTGCTGTGCTGCGATCACGACTGAGAGGCTAGGCGTTGCTACGGTATGGCAAAAAGACGCAGGTTCGAAACCATGTTTTTTTTCTTTAATTTCTCATTTATAAAGCATTTCAATGCTATTGAACTAAAAATTAAGCGACATGACTGATTCCCCAGTGGTATCATCTTCCTGAATTCCGAGTAACATATGATATATAAACACATAAAATTATTCAAATAAACATACGAAATGATACCCATACAATTGTGTAAGAACCTAAAAAAATAAAGGGAGATAAAAAAATGTTTTTTCCCACGCGTATGTTCAAGTTATTATACAAAATGCAAAACACATTATTTGTTACAAACATGGTTTTAATTCGGAGTATGTAATTCTTAGGAACGAGGTTGTTATTTGTATTTTTCGTGAGAAAAGTCTAGACTTCAAATTACTTTCCTGATTATTTTATTTGCTTTGAGGCTTTTAGCGTTTGCGAAAGTAATTTGAGAGAATTCATTTGTCTTATAATAATATTCTTTCCACGTATCTGTATTTATATACACATTTTAGACTAGCTTTCCTCCCACGGCTTCGCCCATGTAGGGATATATTTTTCTATGACTGCGCGGGCGGTTTTAACCGTATAGTTCTCGCTCACGTGGGATTGCCAGGATAAAAACTATTATGTGTCTTTCCTCGGATCATAAGCAATATTTGTGCCAAATTTTATCCAAATCAGTTCAGTGGTTTAGGAGTTACGAAGAGACAGACATACACATAGTTACTTTTTCTTTAACAATAGTAATTATTAATGGTCTGTATGCAGTCTCTTGTCGTTATGACTAGTTTATATTAGATAAATCATAGTTCTAGGCTAACTCAAAAGGTTTTTAATCAAAATTAAATAAAAAGTGAAAAATTATGGGTTTTGGACTTTGCTTAGATGACGCCAAAAGCGACTGATAGACTCGATCATACGTAGATCTCTGTGTTATTACATAATTTAATCGGTTTGTCAATGAGAAATCAATGCAAAAGTTTCAACGCTTGAAATCTAAAAATACGAATAAAAAATGAAAGAATGTCATTAATAATAATTATATAGAATATTTATTTATTTATTTATAAGAATAATATATTGAATCCTATAATATAATGAGGATTTTCTTTTAATTTTCCTCATTAAAATCTTTCTATATAAGTAAATAAACCAAAATTGAAGTGTCTGAATGTAATATCAAAATAAACAAAATGTTAATTTACATAAAATATAACGTCTACAATTATTTTTTTAATCGGTCTATCTGTATAATCTAGCCAAAGTCCAAACCATCTACACCAATTCCCACAGAACACAAATAAATAATTGCATTAATTTATTACATTAATTGATATGTTTTCTTATCTCCAATGATATTTGTTAAAAAACTACATTTTATTGTTATTGTTTAAAACTGCAAACAAATTAAGAGCTTTGCGCTTAATTTGCGCCCAAACGTGACACGGTCGACACACGCCTGTCATTTCGAACTAAATAAACAATGAAGTTAATGTTATCGTAATAAAGGTATATAAATCAACATTACAAGTTGGATCCCGAGCCGCAACGGATTAGAGCAGACGTGATTACTGGTCCAATGTGCTTTCTTTGAAGATAGGTTATACAGGGTGTTTATTTGGGTGTTTGTGTTTATTTATATTGATATATTTAACAATGAGCACTTGAAAATTTATGGGACCAATGTGCTTTGTTTGAAGATGTTTGTGTGTTTGTTAATTTAAGATTTTTTTTCAATTCCAAAGGGTAAGAAAAACTACTATAAATTTTTCGAACTATTACTGAAATTTATTCTTAAATTACACATGTATGATGTGTCATTAATCTAACGTCTTATATAGTTAATAAAATTTATATATTTACGACATATGTTATAATATAAGTAGCATATAATGTTACCTAATATAAATTGAAAAATGTATCTAAAAAAGCTACTCTGACTAAAAAAATACTAAAATTTTTATAGCACCCTGTATATCACACATGGATTTATTAGATTTGTACCGAGCTGGCACCTGTTTAGAGCAGCCAATCAGCGTCGCGGACGCAACAATGCCGTTTGTTTATTGATACAGAGAAGAAATAAAAAGAATCTAACAAGATAAATTTATATGCCACATGGAGTTAATTTGTTTGTACGACTGATAAAATGTCGACGTTGTTTTCTAATTGTTTTGATTTTCCGTTCAATTAATTGACTATTGTGATTATATCTTACTAACTGGGCCCCGCGGTTTCACCCGCGTAAGTCCATGTACCGTAGGAATATCGGGATAGAGTTTGTCTATGTGTTATTCCAGTTATCCAGCTATTTACGTACCAAATTTCATTGCAATCGGTTCAGTAGTTACGTGAAAGAGTAACAAACATACACACATCGTTACAAACTTTCTCATTTATAATATTAGTAAGAGTAGGAAAGGATAGGATGAGTGCAGTGTTTATATTTATTATTTATTTACTTATTTACACTCCTTTACTGTACAAAACAGAAAGTAAACCTCATACAAAATAATCTTATGTTAATGCTCTATAATATTTCTTACAAAAGGCGGCCTTATTGCTAGATAGAAAACTCTGCCAGGCAACCTGGTAGAAAAGGAAATGTAAGAAGTTTTAAGCGTAAGGGCAAAAAAATAAATAAAATAAAGATATACAAGAATAAAAAAAATCTTAATAAAATGCACATTCATTTTACATAAACAACACAAACAAATAACAATATATACTCATAAAGCACAAAAAAATACAAATTTTAAATAATAACTTGAAAATAAAATGCAAACTAGCAAAACAAATTACAACATTGCACACAAAATTTCATGAGAATCGCTCCAGCCGTTTCGGAACAGTATGGTTACTAACATTATGACACAACAATTCTATATACATAGATATATTCAAAAGCAAACTCATTTCACTTGCAATACGCGGCAAATTAGAATTCTCTATGCGTAACTTTAGATAGAACGAGCACAACACTACCTATATTTATTATTCACCGTAAAAACTCAAATTATCCGCTGCCGGCTATATATCGGGTTTAGCTTAAACGCACGCATTAGCCCAGTGATGTACGAGTATCGATAGTCGATACATTCAATTTGTTTTTGAGTATTTCCATCCCCGTGACGAATGGTAAGCGGTTTCCGATTGATCTGAATTTTTATGGGACACCCTGTATAACGATTAGACGGCCACGTATTTTTAAATTGAAGTTTGATATTTTGAAGGGTACGTGTTTAATTGTTTTAAAAGAGAATTAGTATTTACGATTTTAGTACCTATAAAGTACCTATAATAGAATTAATGTATTCTACATTGACGATTTCGTTAAAAAATTTTTTCGGAAATATATTTTCATTTGTTTAATATGATATATTTTTGTGGAATAAATTTCATTGTAGTGATATTTACAATAATTTAATAAATAAACAATTTTTAAGACTAATAAACGTTTTATGATATTATTTTCACCCTACTATCGTATATAATGCTAGATATGCCCCGCGGTTCACTTTCTCCATACATAGTTTGTTTGTTTTTTTTTCCATAAATGGTTTATCTACCACGGATATATTTTTTTTATTCGCACCAGTAGTTCCCGATATTAGAGCGTTCAAACACAAAACGAAATTTCACCATCATATCACTTTATTAGTAAGGATTCAACATTTTAAAGTAGTCATTGATACATCAATGCTATATAACTTCGAAGTTTTGAATTTATAAACATAAATATTCAATTAAAATTTTTCTATATCAACTTCTTTTCAAAAGAAAGAAAATACATTTATTTATACCAAGTAAAGTTTTAAAAATAACTTGATATAAAAAAAACGCTATTAACCTAGTATAAAAGGAGATCCACTCAGTGTATAAGAGTCTAAGCCCAATAAAGGAACTTAGACTCTACTGATTTTCTGTGGACACCACATTGACCCCTTGACAATGGCAATGACAACTGTCAATGTGGTGAGAAATTTTGAAAGAATAGAAAAAATTTGATCACGTGCCGATTCAAATTTTTTCTATTCTTTCAAAATTTCTCATTTATAAAGCATTTCAATGCTATAAAACTAAAAATTAAATTTGTCAATGTGGTGGTTGTTAAAAACATGCAAAAGGCAGAATAAAAAATCTATATATACGTATATATAAGCTCTTATTTTACAGTTAGCAACACAATAATAATTCAGTAATTATCAAGACCCTATACAAAATTAATCACCACTGATTATATATATAGCTTTCATATCAATTCATTGTAAGTTGAATCAACTAAAACAAACGCCATTATAAGTATCGATTTCGATATAATTACTTAGACAAGGTAACCGATCGATTTGATGTTTTGGTATATCACAGACTAGCCGAGCGCCCCGGCTTCGCCCGTGGTACATATGTAGCCTATTAGTTAAGTTACATCTTTCTAATGGTGAAATGGTTTTTGAAATCGGTCGAGTAATTTATATGTAAAAACATATAAAATATGTCTTAATGAAATTATATATCTTTATAATATCTAATATATAAAATTCTCGTGTCACAGTTTTCGTTGCCATACTCCTCCGAAACGGCTTGACCGATCTTGATGAAATTTTTTGTGCATATCGTGTAGGTCTGAGAATCGGCCAACATCTATTTTTCATACACCTAAATGATAAGAGCGAGGCAGAACAACGTTTGCCGGGTCAGCTAGTAAGTGCATATAATTTCATTAAGATAGTGAGTTAACTTTTTATCATGACTACGCTCGCATAATTACTTCTTATCACGTGAGAGATATATTTTTCTGTTTTTGATATGATCTTATTAGCTTCACCTATATGTAACCGACTTCTCTATTATTACCCACTTTAATCGGAGAGATTTTATTCAAACTTAGTACACTTATCAAGGGTCGGAGTTGATATAATAACTTTATAACTTCATCTTATTATCCTGATTAGGATCGCCAGGATGAAGTGATTTTCCTTACGTATACTCTGTATAAGAGCATGTGAGATTTCTATTTAGTTGATACTACCTAGAAATCGTGCTTTTTAACTATGCTTACATCAATGCTTTATATACTACTCGTGACGCCTATAGCACTATACAAATATTATGAAGCTGAAGAGTTTGTTTGTTTGAACGCGCAAATCTCAGGAACTGCTTGTTCTATTCTAATATTAAACATGTAATATGTGTTCGATAATAATAATATAAGTAAATATGAACATAAGCAATAGGCTAACTAATGTGTAACAATGAAAAATATTACGCATACAAACAGAGAAACAAACAAGTAAACAAACTCTTCAACTTTATACAAGTGAATGGATTTCTTAATCAAAATATTCATTAAATACAAACAAACAATAATCGAATTTAATAAATTGTTTTCACTTCCTGTTGGATTATAATATTAATAAACTTTCTAAACTCCCGGTTTATCTTTCAACCCCATTGTTTTATGTTTTGTGCATGACTATATAGATTATATATAGCAGTGATGACTCAGTGGCTTGGACCTCCGACTTAAATCAAAAGCCCGGGGTTCGTACAGGCTTAAATTGATTTTTCAATTTATCTGCACACTCGTCCTGGCTCCGCGTGGATATCAAGATTCCTTTTTATCCCAAGGAAGAATAGAATTTAATCAGGATAAAAAGTATCCTATCACCTAAGTCAGCTCATATCTGTCTATATACCAAATTTTATCAAAATCCGTTTAGTAAATCAGCGTGATAACGGACAAACATCCAAACAAACAAGCTTTCACATTTATAATATAAATGTGATGATTCTCATCACCACGTCTCGAAACGATGAAGTAAATATCGTTAGGGAACCAGCATGTCGAAGAATCCAAATTTGAAGACATGGCATTTGATATCTTCCAAAACACACTTGGCCAGCGTAGTGGTTTATGGCCTGAACCCTCATAGAAGACCTGCGTACCTACAATGGGATATATCATCAAAATGAGTTTTTTACTTTTATCTTTAACGATTTAGTGCGCCCTTTCCTACTCCTCATCCCACCCTGTCTATTCCTTCTTTCCAGACTTTCTTTCCTTACCCTTACCCCTCAAAAGCTGACAGCGCAATCCCAGAGGCACTACTTCCGCGAATATTCATTAGCGGCGGTGATCGCTTAACATCATAGCCATGAGCTATGAAAGCTTCCAGCCTATATTCTAGCATATCTGAATTTCTTATATTGTCTATAATTGTAATTATATACTGCCTTATTACTGAAGTGCACCCCTAGTGCCAGATAACTGCATATCTTGGAGACTATATTCCTACCAAGCATAGTTGAGAAGCAATTCGATAAACAAGATTATCTTAAATTTCCCAACTAAATAGGAAAATGCCTATGAAAGATACTTCGACACACATCCAACACGTCAAACGTATACCCCTCTTTTTTACGAGTAAGTTAATATGATAACCAAATTTTAAAACCTCACATTTCAAATCGCACTTATCACTGGGATGTGGCGGTGTTTGTGGAAGCTAAAAATGTTCGCTCAAACACTTGAATTCCATCGCGAGGTCTAAATCTACGCTCAGACCTTTTCAGGCAACTTGACCCATTTCTTGGTTGTGGTTTACGTTACGGGTGATAGTGGTTTTGTTGCTTGCTTGCTTGTATTAATTTTAACCGACTTCAAAATAAGGTTTACAATTAGACTGTATTTTTTGGGCTTGTTATCTCATAGTTTTACTGGGCGATCAAAGTTTATTTATCCTTTTTTATGTGAAAATATCGAAAATACGTACCGTGTTATCCTATTTTAATTAGGTCTAGGACTGACTATTTGAAGGTCCTTTAGTTTTGTATAATATATAAATTATTATAGTTTATTGTTAGTCTTGGTTGTACTTTCTTGTCTATGAGTAGATATGCGTTTTTTTTTTTTGGATCGACCTTTATTCCCACAGAATACTTAATTTATTATGGAAAATATTTAAATAATCGCCACGTATGAGTCAAAACTCCTGCGCCAGCGGTTAACATATGATATAGCAATCTGGTGAATCCTGCAACATTGTAATTTTCCCAATTAAATAACATCTCATATCATGAGACGACGTGGTCAAAATCTTTAAAAAGAGGCAAAAAGAGGATAAAGATTTCCCACATAAAAATAATCACACCAGACTTTTGAAAAGCCACGGAGCTATAAACCAAAACCAAAAAATAAGTATTTTGATAACGAGAAACCTCTTTGTTTTGGGAAAGCTGTTTGAACAAAAAAATCTCTTAAAGGGTATATAAAATCGCTCATCGCTCCTGCCTTACTTAGTTTATAAAGTGGCCACTTCCAAACTTTCTGAACGTTGCGTTGACTCTATTTAACTTTGCTTTTACCATCGATTTATTGTTATAGCTAAAATCATATTTCTCTTTTATGATGAAATAAAAACAGAGTGAGATAGATGTTATTAATAATATGATAGAAAGACAATTTGGACAAATACAAATTATGTACATCAAAATCAATCATATCCTTTGATAATAGTAATATTACATATAGGAAACATTAATTTTTGTCTATATGTTTGTAATGTTCTATCGCAAAAACCACTGGTCCGATTGCAAAATATCTAACCATTAGAAAATCTATTAGAAAGCTGCACTTTACTGCGTGACATAGAAGGAGTAAGAATGTACTACGGACAAAGCCAGAGCTAACAGGTAGTAAGTTCAATATCTGAAATCTATAATTGTTATATCAGAACGCTTTGCGGAAAATTTGACAGTCCCTTCCTAATCGATATGTTTTGAATATTGGACAGAAGAAACACATGAAAAATAAGAAGTGATAAAAATTTTATATTTCATAGAAATACGTAAAATATTTCACAGAAAAATCTTCATAGACCCATACAACGAATTTTATTAAGTACTGATTACCATGCTATAAGGAGCGTCTATCCAGACTAAAACATAGATGTTTTTCGTAGACGAAGACATCATTGCATGTTATATGCTATAAGAACAAGTTGGCCTAAATTGTCTTTTTTTCTATTAATGTAATGTTTTTATTATCAATGTGAATACCTCTATCAAATTGGAAATAACTGTAATAATATGTGTTTTTAAGTAAAGAAATAAATCATATTCGCTGTCAAACATTTCGGCCCTTACACCATTTCATAGAAACCTCTACAGCACATAAGATTCTATCAATTTTTCCGCCCCAATATATCACACAAGGAACATAAACATTCGGTATCAAATTCCCCAGGACACTATCAAAATATAAGAGGACCTATCTCAAATATCTTTAGCCCCGTGACTTAAGAAAATGGCGGAATCTCTCTGGTAGTGAAACAATGATAATATTGAGAGCACCCTTGGGCATCGAGTTATGTGTCATGTTCGTATTGAGGTTTCGGTATTTGATACTGAGAGTTCAAAATAATTTAACGGCTTTTTGTACCGCGACAATTAGTTTCTAATCAATTGCCTATACACAGTCATTGAGGAATATTTTAAAAATCAAAGCTAGTTGCTCACTTGTGGGCAGTCTAGGAGATATCGATAACTTTATAAATAAATAAATAAATAAAATAAAAATTTCTTTATTTGCCTTCACAATCATAAAACTACTGAGTAGTATTAACGTTGTGAAAGACTAGTGTCTGAAGTAGATCGTCAGTTATATTATATTTATATTTATATTTATATTTCTTTTAAGATAATTTTCAGTTATAAAATAATAATTAAGTTTATTAATAGTTTTTGTAATTAGATAAAATTCAAAAGTGGAAGGAGTGAATTGAATGTTTTTTATTTTAAAACTCCTAATAGTAATGCCATAAAGAGGTAGGAATACAAAGTATATATTATAAACCATATAAAGTCAATTCATATACCAATTTAAATTGTCATCTAAAAACTGTTTCCACATCATAATAATAGAGCCATTATATTAAAATTATTATAAATAACCTGAGGTAAGTATAGTGCAAATATGGACCTTATTTTCAGTATAAACAAAGTACATATCCCCACACTACATTCTCCGTGAGAAATGAAATAAGAATAAGGCCCCATTCACAGCTCTCTGATAATATTCCTGATAAGCTATTTAACATTCTTTGACATTAACTTTCATACATTTGTCATTTTAACTGACAGGCAAAACCGAATGTTTTAATCAAAAGTCATAAAATCCTCCGTTTATATTACAAACTAGCTGTTCACCCCGGTTCACCTTTGGTATATAGTATGTAGCCTATGTCCAGCCTTACACGCGTGATGGCATGACCAAGGGAAATAGGTATTCATTTTTATATATAAGTGGTGTTAGTTAAACTATTTATAGCTCAAAAATGGATTAACCGATTTTGCTGAAAATTTTTGCAGAGGTAGCTTAGAACCGGGGGAGGTACATAGGACATAAAAATCATTTTTCCACACATCCCGCGGAGACGAGTACATGCGAGAAAAACTCCGGGTCTGTCTTTCCTGCGACTGCGACGAAAGCGACGGGCGGACAGCTAGTATATAGACATATCAAAGATACGTATGATACCTTTATGTCAAATACAAATCCAATACAAGAACAACGCGCAAGCCGGCACCCAATTTATTGACATGTGACGACAAACGTATTGGCATTTGTCAAAGAAGTGACTGCCACGAGACCGAAGCGAGTAATGACGTGTAATATTTCAGAACTTGCCTCAATAGTATTAAATTTACAAGGCTTGTGGGTTTACATTTAACGACGTCTAACGCTTATGTTATTAATATTATCTTAGTAAGAACAAAGCTAATTTTTTTACGATATTTCTTGTTTTAAATTGTTCTTTGATTCTACAAAAATACCAATAAATGCCCATAAACCCTCATAGGAGACCGTGTCTCTGTAGTAGGAATGTAATACAATATGGGCTGATGATGATTGTGATGGTTGAAAAACTGAATTTTGATGACCTAAACATATACATATACTGCGATTTCTATATACCTTTATATTATATAAACTATTACTTCTTTAGTCATTTCCATAGTAATTTACCATAAATTTACTTCTTAAATGAATGAAGTCTAGAATTCAAAAGTAATTTATATATACACCCTCGAGTTATATTCCTCAAAAGCTTTGTTAATTATATTCTATATTTTAATAAGTTAATCTATACTAATTACCCAGCAATGGCAAGATAATAAAAACAAAGAATAATTTTTTTTCATTATTTTCTTTGGGCTTGCCAAAGATTCGCGGGATAGGTTTCTTATGTATTCATATTTATATTTTTTATTCATAATTTTGTTTTATATAAACGTAAGATACGGTTCATATCATTAACATCTGTTAATCTATACTATTTAATAAAGAGGAAAGATTTGTATGTAAGTATATGTGTAATGTATTCCATTAAAGCTACCACGTGAAAGATTGCAGTAGTGGCTTAGCGGTAGTAAGCGTTACCACCGTCCATAACCATTTGGAGAGGGAAAGTACGCTATTTCAAGCCGACCTTCTGGGGGGTGTGGTACTTCCCCGGTACACATTACTCCGCTGATTTAATCTGACTACACCAAACATAATATTTTATATCGTATCGAACAGATTTTTCTTTCCAATTAATTATGCATTAAAGAGCTAAATTCAAACCCTTCAAGCACTACACAGAAGTCAAAGACCCTCGAATCGCTAGGAAATAATGAAAATCTCAGTGACGGCCGTGACACTGTGATAGATCGATTTATTGTGGCCTTTCAGAATGAGGGTAGAAGGGATAATACGAGAGTATAGGGTGCTCAAAGACGCTACGGTTTTGTTGTATGTATCATTTATTATGACATTGCATTTGGCAATGTTTTATAAGTCATAGCCAGGATAAAAGGTCGATCGGTCGCTTCGTCACTATTTGAATAGGCCTTGCGTCTCTGCTGACTTTAAAAAACTGGGGAGGAGGCTAAAGAAGGGTGGAGGAGGGGAAAAAATGGAAAGAATTAAAGGGTAAGAAAGGGTATGGGCGTCCAAAAATGTGTGATTTGATTTTCGCATAGCTTTAAAGTATTTATGCCGTCAATTTTATAATTGTTGTTTCCATCATAAAGCTTCCATATTACGTAACTTTAAGTTGCTATATGAGTTTTTTATATATTATTTGAAACAGTAAGATATCTCACGTAGCTTTATCAAAATCAAGATTACAGATGATTGTTGAATACCAAATCTTAAGTAGCTTCTAGGAAAAATATTAACAGATTTTGCCCGCGGCTACGCACGCGTTATATCGGAGTAGTTTAACGAATTTTACTGTTCCTAGTGCTTCCACTTGAATCACTCTAAGATCCATCAAGATCCGTTGCGTAGTTTTAAAGATTTAAGCATACATGGGGACATAGGCACATAAGGATAGAGTCAGCGACTTTGTTTTATACTATGTAGTGATCTGTAACGTGCCAAGTTCCAAATGTAAATGAACCCCGTATGTTTCCACACAAATGCAAGTCAAAGGTCAAATAAATCCGTAATAACGAATAATTATTTCCTTATGCCGTGTCAATGTCGACTTTAATTATACACTACTGGCTTTGTAACAATAGGGTTATTTGGAACGGTTATATTCAACGTATTTTAGATGATTTTGCTGAGTAACAGAAGTAATTACGAATTGTTATAGGAAACTCTACTATTCTAATATATATACTAGTTTAAATCACATTTTCTTTATCTATAAGTTTATTTATTATTACACCCTGAGCACATTTAAGTAATAATTATATTCCGGACCATATTTTATGTGCTTGTAAATTTTACACAACTCGGTCGAGTATTTGTGAAAACATCAAACATTTGGGTATATTTTACAGGATTTACTAGTACGAGTAATGAGTTATGTTAAATATATTAATATTTTGAGCATGACGGCTTTCATGCCGTAATCAAGCTAGGATATGACTATGAGGCATAAAATTATTTTTGACGCCAATAAATTTATTGTAATTGTTACATTATGATATATTTGTTTCCAAAGATTAGTTAGTGTAATGCTTAATTATATCCAATAATGTATAACTTTAATTTAATAAGAAATATCTTACCACTTCTGCCAACCCTACAAATACTATCAAAACAGGGTCAGCATCACTAAGAATTCGTATAGTGAAAACCATTCACAAGCTATCACTTTTTCACCATCCAGTGAGAGTTAAAATGTCCTGAAGATAGCGAAACGTTTTGAAACGCAAGCAAGAACAAATTAGCCGCTCGCAAACCCACAATAAAAAGTTATAGATAATAGTAATTAGAGACTTCACCTGTAACAAAAACTACAATTAATTCTACACCGTAATTATTGCTCGCGACAATCCCTATAAAAACCGTTGAAAACTACGGTTCTCTGACGTTCGGAGTAATGACTTTTTTTTTAATGCGACTTGTTTGTCGTTTCATTCGGTGAGCTCTTTTTATTTTAAACGTCATTAAGTTGATAAAGATTTGGTTGGGGTTTACTGTTTTTGATATTCATTGTGACCTTCTATTACAAAGTTTTTAGGGTCTGATGTTCTTTGTTGATATAAAGTACTTTATAAGTGTGTAATTTTACGCGTTTCGTCGAAGGGCGAGACGCGGGAGGTACCAGCCCGAGCTACGTACGCCACGTTCTTAGCAGCTCGGGACAGTTTTAGACGCTGTCATCAACAAATTTTGATGTTTGTAGTTATGCTACGAACTTATCTCTAAAATGGCAAAATATAATAAATACTACGATGCGATGACTTTATTTGCTTATACTATGGACGTATGGAGCTGACGTATATTACGAACGTATTTTAGTTACCTTTATCTAAGCCATATGATTTATATTCTCAAGAATTATGAGCACTTAGTTTATAATCAACAAGCGGATAATATACCTACGTCATATAATAATGCTGGTAATAATATACTTAAGATAAACGATAGCCAATTCCATCACCAAAGAGAAAGTAAGTCAGGGTGGTACTTCCCCGGTGCGAACCTAATTCGTGCCGACGCGTGCTCGAGCGTGCTCGAAAAGCGTGCTCGACTCCCACGTGAAAAATAATAACCCACAAAGTAATATCTATATGTTTTTTTAAGAGTGACAGAATATAAAATTGATCAGTTTATTAATCTTCAATTGTATTACACAAACGTATAAAATGTACTCTGAATTCTGTGTATAAAAAATCGTATTTTAAAATTGATTCATTCATTTCATCTTAGTCAAAAACTTTTAGGATATTTTCTATACAACATTATTAGCAATCTTCACAACAATAGCAGCTACTGAGAACGCCTTAATTAATCGCCTACGCAAATCGTCGAACATTTTAACTTCATTCCATTATACATCTAAACAATACAATGTTTAAATTTTATTTAAATGTAACAAAAACAATTTTAAACTAATCTAAGTTACGGCGACTTGCCGAGTGATGGAAAGCAAGCAGGTTTGAACATTCCTCGTGTAATGACCAAGTTTTAATTACTTTGAAACAAAGAAATGTATCGGATTTCTACTTCCATTTTTGCCGACAAAATACACTTAGTTATATTGCTAATAGAATAGACGGATAGTCATTAAATAATATAAAGTCGCTTCCCGCGTGTATGCTTGTATCTTTAACACTACACAACGGATTGTGTTGTTTTTTTTTATAGATAGAGTGATTCAAGAGTAAGGAGTATATGCTTAAACTGCTAAGAATTTAACGCTTCCGAAGCCGCGGGCAAAAGCTAGTTCTATATAATAGAAGGAATAGATTATCCCTAGAAACAAATAATAAAGCAAATTCAAATAGCAAGGAGGGTGCGAAACAGCTGACAGAATAAAAAATGTTCCTTCATTTTGACTTATTTAGAAATATATGTTTATGGTAGCACTACTATTTATTAAACAAAATTCTCCATAGCGTATACTTGCTTGTTACCGAAAAAGTCAAAAAGCTAACTGAACCAATTTTAACTCTGTTTTCTCCAAAGGATAGCGTGGTTCTCGAGGTTTCTTAAGCTTTCATATCATATTTTTGTGATGTTTCAGAAAAAATGTCATTTTTCGTAATTAGTAGTTTTTATTATTCAAGTATAGGACGACACAACCTTAGTCAAAGTACGATAAAATGCTAACAATGACGTTCGTAATTCAATAAATATCCTCAAAAATTACACATTAAAATGCCTTCGTAAGAAAGTCTTGTATCGTCCAAATATGTCATCGAAGCCTTCAAATAAGTATAAGTTCCATATATTAATGAATACATGGAACTATTTTTTAGGCTTTTTTGCCGATTATTAAAAGTTCAATAACATGTGAAATCTGCCAACCCGCTCTTGTGTGGTCCGCTCCAGTGTGGTCGATTATGGCCTGAACCCTGACGGTCTATATTCCCTAATATATGCTGACTGATGATTAAGCTATCAAAACTTAGGATAAAATATTAAAATCCTATAACAATCGCAGCTCTCACAACCAAGCCTTTTTCTAAATTTAACAAAATCATATATATTTTTTTTTTAATCAGGCATGACTGTCCCACAGCTGGGCAAAGGCCTCTCTTCCCTCAGTTATCATTTACCATTAAAATATACCCAATATTCTATTTCCTTAACGCTAGAGAAAGTGAGAAAATGGTCGAATACATTTCTTCGCTTTAAATGATATTAAACTTCTTTCAAACGGAATGTCCACCGGTGGCGCCATCTGGTGCGAATTGACGGGTAATAAAAAGCTGATTTATCCCGAATCTGCAATCCTCAGCATGAGGTAGAACAAAGGATAAAAGTCACAGACGCGTGACAAGGGTCTGGGACGAAGAATAAGGGAGCTGGTACTAGATATCGCCTTATTATGGGGCGAATGTGTGTTTATTTAAACAGCGACAAGTGTTCTAAAACTCATGTTTTCTTGTGTTCATTTTTACATTAATTACTGTATATTTTAACGTATTTTCTTTTGCATGTAAAACCTAGGTTCTAGAGACTTCCAAAAAAACAGAAATAGAATGATGCGTACTATGTATTACATATTATGCAAATAATTGAACATATAATGTCCACACTACACAATCTACACGTTAGAGGTTAATACAAGTACATTTTTAATGAAGGCACACGCAACTCTTACCTCTTCAAATAAATTAGATCCTTCGTTACATCCATGATTACAACTAATAAGCCGCAGCACTTAGGAGCAATGCGCTGCTTTACAGACACGCCTGGTTCGTCTCATCTAGCTCTGATATATCCGTGCTCCGGACTTATGGCATTCAATAGAGATGATTTATATACTGCTCGTGTCTTAGGTTTGAAGTCGGTCGGAAACATGACGTATTAGAGTGTATTAGGGACTGTTTGCTTGAAATCAATTTATGTAATTGTTATAATATATTTCGCAAATATTTTCTTGTTTTTCTTTGCTTACATTTTGATAAATTGCGTTTATTGGAGATTTTCTTATGTTTTATATGACAACAATATTTTATACAGCTAGCGAGGCGCTCCAGCGTCGCTTGTGATGCATATATTGGTAGGATAAGGTACTTTTTACCCAGGAACAAACGATCAACAACCACCAACTGATATCCAATTAGAGGCAAGTAATCAATCAATTTAAAAACAGGTAGTTAAAAATTAAAACTTTTTAACGGATTTTAAACGCGATTTATTCATTATATTACTAACCCGACGTTTCGAACACTTTACAGCGAGCGTGGTCACGGGGCGACCACGCTAAAAGTTTTTAATTTATAAACGTATAATACTCGCGTAAAATCAAACACAAGAAAATACCGATAGTTAAATAAAAAAAACTCCGTGGATCTTATGCAAAATATATTTCTTGAACAAAACATGGTGTCAAAAGTGCAGGTTTAATTTTCTCAGTACTTCACAACACTGATCTTCGTAAGATTGGTCTGAAATAAAAATTTAAACACTTGTAAGCAACAATCCTATCCTACTATCCTACTAATATTATAAATGCGAAAGTTTGTAAGGATATGTGTGTGCGTTTGTTGCTCTTTCACGCAAAAACTCCTGAACCGAATTCAATGAAATTTGGTACATAGACAGGTGGACAACTGGGATAACATAATATAGGCAACTTTTTATCCCGTTATTCCTATGGGATACGGACGCCGGTGAAACCGCGGGGCGCAGCTAGTATTATTATTAATTAGATATCGTAATAGATCTCGTAGATCGTAAGATCAAATTGATATCATAGAGGCTAAGTTGAAATAGAAATATTGTATATGTAAGTTATTTCTTAACAAAAAATTCAGACTCAAGCATTTATCCATTCAACTAGACTTCTTTCAAAAGCGCAATTGCAAAAACTCATTATTTAATTTTGCTCGCATTCCCACTCCGTTCCTTTATTCACATCATCAATCCTTTACATATCCTTTAACCCTTAAAAGCAAGCAGCGCATTAACAGCGGCCCTGTCTCTGGAAATGTTCATGGGCGGTGGTGATCGCTTACCATCAGGCTAGGCACCAGCTCAGTTGCACATACATATTAAAATATTGTCTTTCCATTTAAAACACTCTAAAACTTATGTTAAAACGCCAACTCCGAAGCGTTGCCAGTTGGCAGCAAGTCCTAAAGACGCACTACTTGAAGGGCCATAAACCACGCTCAAACCTCTCACTTGCCTGTAGTAAATTATCTTGTCTAATCTCCAGGTGGGAAACTTCCTTTCGCGGACTATCTTAACTTTGGGACGCGGGCTGAAACAGGATTAGCTTCATTAATGTTATTATTTTAATTGAGCCGGTCGAACTTTGTTCGAGGGGAGAAAAGTGCTAAATATGGTTGATTTTAGATAGACGCTGCATGTAGATAGGTATTTGTAATCCCACAAGTCCTTATCTTTAATGATGTTATAGTTAGTTCTACCATATTCAAATGCCTTCTGATTCTTTTCTGCCTTCAAATTGTGAGAACTGAATAAAATTAAAATGTGACCATGCAGAAGGCACTTGCTGTCAATAAAAAAAGAATTATGAAAATCGGTCTGCCGGGTCGATAATTTTGAGGTGAAGCATAGAAAATGTAGTTGAATTGAGAACCTGATTCTTTTTTGAAGTCGGATAATAAATACAAAAGTGCCTATGTCTGTCATACATGCCGATGCATCGGAGTGATTTTATGGGATGACTTTAGTGTTTTATGATAGTGTGAAGGCTTAACTGGCGCGATTGTTTGTCTGTCCGTCTCTTCACGCCTAGGCCACTGAACCAATTTGTATGTTATTTGGTACAAAACCTACGAGACTGTCTTTCTTTTTGTTTGACTACGCGGACGAAGCCACGGGCGAAAAGCTTGTGCAAAATATGGTGTTAATCATAATATTATTATGGTTACTAATAATGGTGTTAGCTCATTGGTTAAAGGTTTTTTTTTTATATGAATTTAAAACGTTAAGAAGTCGAGTAAAACTTAATATATTTCATCAGAATATCCAATTGGCAAAGCGGTATTTGCATATGGACAAAACTCTCGTCCATCTGTATTGAAGACTTTCAAATAGACAATATTAAAAACTGCTTTATTAGTGTCTTCGTCATCGAACTTGAGACAAAATCTTTGTTGTACTTATAACATAAAAATGAATATGAACATATATTATGTATTGATTTCCTGCACACTTCTGCATATTTATTTAATCACTATTAGTCCCAATATTAATTATTTCACGAGTATCTTTAATGTGGAATTAATGACTTGCGAAATATGGGTCTTACAAGCACCTTTGATTACCCTTTTGGGAATTATCTTGAACCAGATTATATCGTAGACATTACTTTGCAATATTGAGTTCTAATGACTCATACTGAGTGTTATCATAGTGTACATCCTAAGACTTTCCAGATATAATGCAAGTTAGACGACAGTATAAAATTGATAATATAATTAATATATGAGGTGCCGCAATCGTCAGAATATTGCTAGCGACATGGACAATATAAATAAACGAAATGGCGGCGGAAAATTAAAAAGGGCGGGCTTGTATTTATTTATTTCCATTCGATTATTATAGCTTAAATTGATTGTTTGACTGTTCATAGATAACACGTGAACAGGTAACCGGATTCGGATGAAATTCCCCAAATTAATCCCAATGTATACACATAACAATATAAACGAATACGATTTAACATTCAAATATGTATATTTTAATTGGGTACACTAAAATCATCACTTTAACTTAACCATAAAATTAAAACTTACCTCATTCAAAGCAGAATGGAAAAGGGAAGGAAATATTTTTACTAACTCTCTTCGTAATTCGACCTCTCGCGAATTTTGTCTTTTTCACATTTGGGTTTAATCTTTTGCAAAGAAAAATAACACAATTCAACATAAAGAAAGGGGACTTCGTAGGGTTGTAAAAGCGGAAAATTATATTTTTAAGATTAAGCCGTTTGCCTCAAGAATTTAGTCGGATTTAATAAGTTATTAACACATTCAAAGTCCTAATGTTACGTTTGTCATCTCTTTAACAACGAGGGAAATCGGGAGAAAAATAAGTCCAAGACATAAATAATTAAAAATATACCAAAGAGGTTCTAAATAGGCAACCTTTTTTGTAACATATGGCGCATAAGATCTTTCGACCATCTGTTTTAAAAAAAAAATTTAACACTTACTTATTACTGTTATAATAGCTCTTGTTATTCTGCGGTGGTACATATGCCTTATTGGCGCCAAAAAGTTTTTTCTTCCTGAAATTTTTACATACAGTAAATATCATACTAAGCGTGCATGTAAAAATGATTTTCTTTATAGACAAGTAGGAAGGTTATCAACCTTCAGACCGAGACATTTTTTTTTTTTTTATGTCACAGCGGGCAACTGAGCTGGTGGTTCGCCTGATGGTAAGCGATCACCACCGCCCATGAACATTCGCAGAGGCTCAGACCTCTGAGAATGCGCTGCCCGCTTTTAAGGGATAAGGGATAAGGAAAGGATTGATGACTGGAAAGAAGGAATGGACTGGGAAGGGCTAGGAGAAGGAAATAGGCCTCCGGCTCCCCCACTCACCGAATCAGGAATTTTCTTGTATCCCCATCAGGAAACAAACCCGGGACACCTCGGTTCTACGCTCACGTATTAACCAATGTACCAAGGAGGTGGTCAATATGTATAATAGTCATATCTTATACATAATAAATACTAAAAAACCATCCATCCCAAAAATTTGGCGACCTAACCATTGTATTACCTACATACCATGCTATATTTATATATAGTTTACTTATACATTTTAAATCTGTTTTAACCGTCTCGTAAGTTGGCCGTCGCGAGACACGGTAGACACGGGAAATACTTGGGAGGTCTTAAGGTTTCAAGTTTGACATTTGAAGTTTAAAGTCTCTCCATCGCTAAAATGCACCCAAAACCAGTGGATATGATATATATACATATACGAAATAATATTTAATGAATATTATGCGTTATGGCTTTGTATAAGATAAAATTTAGATGGTGGAGGTTGGGAATTTAATCTTAAAGATGAGGATTTAGCAGTTCATGGTCGGTGTCTTCGATGATGAATGTAAGATAAAATATGACCTTTTTATTGACTTAAAAACCATAAAGTAGCTTTAAAAATAAAGATAATCTTTACACAATCATTGGCACTAAACTATTTGTAACCGTTTTTAAAAGATGAATATTTTTGGGTACTATACATACAAACAAAAAATCATTAGGTGCTAAAATTTTAGTAAGATTTTAATTGAGATAGCTTAGGCCAAAAAACATAACATCGTAACATGTTTATTGGAATCGATGTGTATGAAATTATTTATTTAGTAATTTTTTTTAATTAATGCTATTTCGTTTTCAGATTCCTCTTGGGTTTTTTTCTTGTCCCTTCACATCTTAGTAACCAGGCAATGCTAGCATTTTCCACGTACTAAGCTTTATAAGATATTTCATAATTCTATCAAATTGGCATCAAAGATTAGAATTACTACTTCAAAAATGTTCTGCTTATGTTCAAAAAGCGAGAGAAAAAATAAACCCAATATAATCTGGAATTGAAAAATGATTTTTAACCGTCGGCCATCTTGTAATTCCAGTGGTACGGAATATGTAAATTATATAAATTAATAAAATATACCTTTCAATAACATTCAAACCAAATCAGTATAATTTTAGCAACGTAAGTACTTGCCAAAGATACATTAAAATTAGATTTACACAAATCTAAATAGAACAAAAAAATACTGATATATCAACGTACTTTTGCGGATAATGTATTGTAACGCCTTTCGGAGTTATTTTCTGCTTACATGGCCCGTTGTTCCCGCAGGGACAACCCTTCACCGGTTTCATTGAAGCCGCGGTGTAAGCTGGTATCGGAGCTATTCTGTTTGAAAAGTTTTATCTAAATTAAACTTGTTTTTAGCTGTGATTTCGTTCGTTAAAAATTGTTACGATTATATAAGCTACTAGCTGCAGGCCCCGGCTCCGCCCGGGTTGTCATTTATCGTAATTAAAATTATTTAAACTATCTCTCAAGTGTAATCGAACTGCACATGGTGTGCGAATTTTATTATAATCGGTTAATTGGTTTAGGAGTCCATTGAGTGCAAACATTGTGACACGAGATTTATATATATTAATATATGTCGATGCGATTTTGTTTTTTTTGAAGCTGTGTAAAGCTTAAATCACAACTTAACTCGTACGTAGAGGCCGAGCTCAAGTGGGGGTCTATATCGTAAGATTTTTGGCTATACTTCACTGAAAATTGTATTCAATTGGGCATAGAAATTTTCGAGTATGTGTACAAACGAATTTACATACAGATATAAAGCCGCCCGCTGTGCTGGTTTAGTGTTGAGTGTTTAGTTTAATGATATGTTATGTATGCCAGCACAATAAAATGTACATATAAATAAATATATTTTTTTTATGAAAAGCTCACATCCAAATCAAAGACATAGGAAACTTATTGTATACAAGAACTGAGGAACAGGCAACCAAACATAAAAATACATGCTTTCAACAACTTAAATTATTGAACTTACTCCCTTTTACGGAAAAGCCTCCATTTTGATTTATTGGTCGTGATAACGTATCGAAGGTTTGATAAACTGAAAAACAAATATTAGAATTAATTTCTTTTAACTTTGCTATGCCATTATTATAAATCGTGATAAAGTATGTCTCCTCTATATCAAGTGACCCAAAAAACAATGTCATACTTTCGCGAAAGCTGCCAACTGCCTGAAGTTAAAATAGTTGTTAAGAAACTCTCAAGCTAGAAAACTTGACTAGCATCTTCCTAATTGTCTATAACTTAAATCGCCTCCTTGGTACAGTGGTTAACGCGTGAGTGTAAATCATGGGGTTCATGGTTAGATTCCCTGTGGGGACAAAAAATCACAGTTTGGCAGGACACAGAATGGTCACCTACTTTACTCTTTTGATAAAATCGATAAGTGAATCAGATATAGGCATATCATCTGCCCCATACCCCACTAGGGGAGTTCACTTTAATACTTTTTATACAGAGTTAACGCAGTAAGCAATATATTAAAGGAATACATTTATTTCTTATATAGCACTAGAGGATCAAACCCTAGAAAAAACTAAATTCCTAGGTGGTTTAGATATCTTGATATCCAAGTTTCGGCCTGAAGGCTAGAGGATAAAAAGGTGAAAGTTTTTCTTATAAATCTTTGTAGATATACGTAGACTATACAAATCCAACGCCCTAGAGATCGTGTGAAATAAATTAAAACACTGAGATAATTCTTTTTATTGGATTATGCAGCAATTTTGTTTAAAGTTATTTTTATTTTATTTTTTTAAACTTGTTTAAGTATTGTTATAAACTGATGAAAGGCATTATATTATTCGTAAATTATATTTATAACATACTAGCTTTTGCCCGCTGCTTCTACGCGCTAAATTCAGAATAGTTTAATAGATGTTATTATACATATAAACCTTCCTTTGAATCACTCTATCTATTAAAAATCCCATCATAATCCGTTGCGTACTTTTAAAGATTTAAGTTTACATAGAGACATAGGGACAGACCACTTTATCTATCTCTATGTCTCTATGTGACTTTGTTTTATACTATGTAGTGAAAACTAATGAGTTTGTTTCTTTTAACCGATTTCAATTTTTTTTTTACCATTTGATAATCAATGCGTATATATAACACATACTAAGTCTGGATAGACGGTTACTATAAATACGTAAAAATAATATTGAAGTTAAAGTTTACAATAGCAACAGCTTTAAAAATAAATAAATTGATTATCTCTAATTAGTCTGTATAAAATCAAAGTGCTCACGGTTTAGTGCTATTTTTAAACACGCCTTCATGTATTTTAACATAAAGTCTTATTTATATGAACATTTAGTTATAACTCTAAGTACTAGGGCCCCAGAAATAAAAATTGTAAATATGATTTGCTTAGGTTCCTCACCTGGTGTTACTCGTAGCTTCATCAATTTTTCTCCTCGTCATAATTTCCTTACTATTTATCAAACCCATCTGTGATTTTATTACTAATATATAATATTGTATAAAATTAACATTGAAATAAAATCAATGTTGTTCCAATATAGAAATCATGGCATTGTATGTATGTTTTTATTTTATGTGTTTTATTTGGAGATTACATTACTATGACGAGCGATGTCAGTTTATTTCTTCATGTTTTTGTTAAATATTGGACGGTAAAATGTCATAGATAAAAAGGCGGCCGTGTGTTTATGATTTTGTAAAAGTTTTAATATGAAATGTTATTAAAGACCTCATTCCATTTGCTATATCAGAAAAATCTCCATAATTTTTGCGATATTTGATGAAATACAAAACATTCCTAATTTATGTATTTTAATAGAATAATGTAAATGTATTTTCGATTAGTCTTTTTTTCTTTTATATATAACTGCCGTACAGACTACCTAAAACAAGGAATCACAACCAATGATTTATCAATAATTTGAGTATGCTTTTTGACACGCGCCCGCGACATTTATTCGGGACTAAAAACATCGTTTCGCACTTAAATAACAAAGATTCTCAAGCGCGAAACTTGTACGACAGTCTGCAATTTCAAACGATCCTGCAGTAATTTAAAGGGATTAAAAACTAATTATCAACTTTACAGAAAGTTACTGACTAAATTAGGTCGTCAAAATGAAAAGTTCTGCACCCTGTACCGGGGGTTGGCGTGTTACTGCGATCATTGTTTGTTTAGGTCTTTACCGACTTTAATATATAGTGGTATGGTGTGCTGGTAGATAATGAGGATATCGTTTTGACGGGAAGTCAACGTGATGACATTTTATAAAACGCAATGTATATTTCATCATTGAACATTAATACACATAATTTGTTCCCAGGGACGCAAGTCTCCGATGAGGGTTCAAGCCATAATCCACCACGCTGTCCAAGTGCTGGCATATGTCATATGTCGTCGAAATGTTTAATTCTTTGACATGGCCGTTTCCTCACAACGTTTTCCTTCACCGTTTTGAGAAATAAATTTTCACGCTTGCCTGGTCTCGAACCCCCAACCAGGACACCCCGGGTTTTCATCAGGTTTCTCCTATGCCGTTAATTTATTCCATCATATCCTACTAATAATATAAACGGGAAAGTTTGTAAGTATGGATGGATGGATGCTTGTAACTATTTCACACGAAAACAGTACTTATGTGTACAAAATTTGTTACAGAGACAGATTATAGTTTGGACTACCACATAGACTGCCACATCCTCTTCAAAATGTCTCTCTTTTTATGTTATATGGTAGTCTGGAAGAGATCGCTACCTAGCGATAAGGCCGCCATTTGTGCATAATGTCTTTTTTGTTTTTGTTTCATCTATGTCTTTTCTTTTGTAAATGTTTGTGTGCAATAAAGTATAAATAAATAAATAAATAAATAGGCTGCTTATTACCCGGGTATCACGCGAGTGACGCCGCAGGTTTCAGCTAGTTTACAATCAAAAAGCGAGTTTATATCCTTCAGCTAAATATAAATTATGTAGCATATAACAATTGACACCGGCATTCGCAATAGGCGTCTCGGCGGATGCTATGTCACCTGTGCGATGATTGATATCCCGCCTAGTATTTGAGGCTCTGGTGTGATATATGGGTGATAACGTTTTAATTCCATAGCGTATGTACATATTATATATAGCTCATATCCTACTAATCCTACTTCCTTCCTACTTCCTACTATCCTACTAATATTATAAATGCGAAAGTAAACCACGTATTATCAAAAATCAAACCTCGGATTGTTGAAACATGTTGTGAAATCCGTAAACCACGGGTTTCACAACCTATTTCAACAGTCCGAGATTTGATTTTTGATCATATTAACCTGCTGATAGGATCTAGATTTTATATAAAGCACATATTGATTAGTGTGAAATGACTTAGTCTGTTCATCCGCGTACCATGCGAACGAAAACGCAATACAAACGTATGTATGTAAGTAAGTATGCATGTAAGAGGAACTATTAACAATGTCAAAAATTCGACCTTAAAATTCGGTTAGCATTAACTCAGCGGCTTGGTTACAAAAACTTTGTAAGAATAAATTAAACAAAGTATGGATTGATGACTGAAATAGGCTATAGACAGTCCGATTTATGTTTACCTACCTTTTTATGCAGTCCTTCGTGTATGTATAAATAGAAAACCTTTAGTAATCAACCGATGGACCAAACACGATAGAGGTTTATTTCAACTGCTTTTTAGGCTTCATCACTCATTTTTTTTACCGATTAGCGTGGCTCTTTCTGTGTGCTTTAGAAATTGTAGTGAGACCTCATGGATATCGCCAACTTTTTTGTAGAAAATGATGATATTAAAAGAACTATGTTATACTAACTGCAACCCGCGGTTTCACCTGCGTAAGTATCTATGGAATATCAGGATAAAAGATTAATAATGTATGTAATTCCAGTTGTCCAGCTGTCTACGTACCAATTTCATTGCAATCGGTTCAGTTTTTGCGTGAAAGAGTAACAAACACACACAGATCCTTACAAACTTTCGCATTTATAATATTAAAGTAGGAAAATCTAATAATTGTTATAGAAATACGTAATCGCTACAGCGTATACCTTGATATATCTCATTATTGAGGTGTCACCGTTCTGAGATGGATTAAATTACGTAAAGAAAGTTCACACAACAATATTTCATAGCCTTTGGCTTTTTATTATCAAATTAATTGATTACCGAGTTATTTATAGCAGGCTAAGCTGAGTGAATGTTTCAGAGTCGGAACTTGATCAAAGTTCTGTGTTTGTACAAATGAAAGTATATTGGATTAGTCTAAAATGATTAGTTACGTGATCGTGATATAATAATATAGATCGAAATGTAAGTCTTGCGTAATCAAATGATATCTGACTTATATATCAATGCATAGCCGAAACTACTGGACTGATCGTGTTGAAATTTGGCAGAAGAAACGCTTTCCTTTCTTTCCATAATTCTACTATTCAGGGGGGTTAGTGGAACTCGTGCGAACTAAAACTTAGCGGAAGCTATCGTTCGCTCTCAATAGGGGAGGTGGACAGCTGAACAGCTAGGACTTACCAGTGTAATATTAAACTATATTATAACACTCCTAAGCCATTGTATGATACCATCTTTTTATAGCTTTGAGTGTTTTTTAGTCTTTTATATAAGAAAAAATTATAAACGATTTTTAGATGGAAACGACACAGTTTTAAACGTAAAAAAATAATTCATTATTTTTCTTTCCTTTACATGATTTTTACATACAAAAAAGGCAAAGCTTTTTATAAAATAACAATAATACCATTTAACCTTACCAATAAATTTATACATAAAATTCTAATTTGTTAAACATTCGAACCGAGTTAGCGATAAATTGCGACGAGAAATCTTTAATTGTGACACTTTTATCAACTCTTTATAAAGTATCCTCAAAGATAAAAGGACGGAGGTGGGATGACAGTTTGAAAAATTCCAATTAGAAGACATGAATAGGCTTTTTTTATTTTTACAAGGGCAGTTTTAATTTCTATTAGATGATCGTTAAATTACTTTGCGTTGCCATTTTTTAAATTTGATAATCCTTCCTTAATTGTCACGGTGAAATGTGAAATCATGATATTTTGTGACGGTTGGGTAAGATTTGAAGTACCCACGTAGTATCTAACAGTGAAAAATATAATCATGTCATATGGTACTGATATAATGAGGACGGGAAAGGGTAAGGTAAAGGAAACAGGTCTCCGGTTCTTTCAGTGTATTAGATATATGTATTAGATAGCCCATTTATTGAGGAAGGCTTTCAACTATATAGCATTAGGTACTACGTGGGTAAAACAGCTAGTGTAATATATTCACATAGGCTTTTCTTCAATTTACGATAAGGTTTTCAATCACTTTGACATGAATTAATAAATAACTAGGTGCGCCCCGCGGTTTCACCCGCGTAAGTCCGTATCCCGTTGGCATATCGGGATAAAAAATAGCCTTTATGTTATTCCATGTGTCCAGCTATCTACGTACCAAATTTCATAGCAATCAGTTCAGTAGTTTTTGCGTGAAAGAGCAAAAAACACACACACATCCTTAAAAACTTTCGCATTTATAATATTAGTAAGATAGCTTCTTTAAAATAACACCTCTTGTTGTTAAAATTTAACACCAGACTAGCAAAGAAATAAGTGAAAACGCTAGAATTTTAAATGTTTAGAACAGCATCCTTTGGAAGAGTAATAGTTGGTGAATTGATTCGACAGAAACGAATTGAAGAATGGCGAAAACACTTTGTAGGATTTTTTAGTTTGCGCTCCCTTAGTTTGTTGCGAGATTTATTTTGTATAAGACGTACAAATGGAATACGACATCGTCTGAGATGTGAGACAATAATGCTGTGACATCCGACGATATAGTGTACAATACTTTATTATTAGTTTAATTTTTATTACTCTTATCGTAAGTATTTTATTGTGGGAGTCGAGCACGCTTCGGCACGAATTGGGCCAGCTCGCACCGGGGAAGTACCACATCGCCACAGAAATATTGGCATGCCACTGTGTTTCGTACGGTGAGTGGGGGAGCCAGAGGCCCGTTTCTTTTTCCTCACCCGTCCATTCCTTCTTTCCTGTCATGAATCCGTTCCTTTTCCCTTATCCATAAAAAGCGGGCAGCATTAATCAGAAATTGTGACGTAAAAGATCCAATGAGTGATTTAAAAAAAAAATAATATCACTGTTACTCTCGGTAAGCAATTTTCAACCTTAATTATAAAACGTTTAGATGCTTTACCATTTAAATTAAACAATTAAAACCTATCTCCGATTTCATACTAAATGTATGGGAATTTTTAATGCAATTTCAAAGAGTAAATAGCATTATTTTTATTTTAATATTTAGATAAATTACTTACGATATCAGTTTAAAGTTTTAAGATAACATCACTCGCTGAAGTTAATTTCGAAAGGTGAAAGAATTTTTGAAATCAGTCCAGGGATGTTTCTCGTTCACTCGCACCGGGGAAGTTACCACACTTCCTCGGAAGATCAGCGTTAAATAGTTGTAGTAGAAGCTGGAGACCCTCATCCTTTTCCTCACCCTTCCCATTCCCATTCCTTTTCCGTATCTGTCACTTCTTAATATACGAAGCGAGCGTCTATACCCTAACACTATAAGTTTTCGTGGGCGGTGGTGATCACTTACTATCAGACAAACCACCACCTGGGTAATCCAATAAAAAAAAACAAGAAAAGATAATTATTAATAGCCAGTCTAACACAATACTCAAAAGTATCATAAAGTCTTGTCTATTCAATAAATAGTGCATTTCGAAAGACGCCTTTCCTTTTGTAATATAAAACTTTCCTTTACCATATAGGTATATAGGTCGAGTTTAGTAAGAAAAAACAACCGTTAAAACGTGCCACAGATAAGAATATCATCTTTAAAAGCGGCCCTGTAAAGCTTACATTTTACATTCACTACTTGCATTAAAGTAATTATTTCAAAGTAAAGTACAGTTTATATCCACACATTTACTTGGAGTGCGGTATCCGAACAATATACCGTAAATATGGTGGATAGAGATTCTCTAAGTATACCGGGTAGGGGGACAAGGCTTTGGGATTTTGTGGGATTTCATTAAAACTTTATAAATATAGAAAAACTAAAAATAAATGAGAGGTTTTGCTTAGAAAATATCTATGAGTAATCTATACTAATTTTATAAAGCTGAAGAGTTTGTTTGTTTGTTTGCACGCACTAATCTCAGGAACTACGAGTCCGATTTGAAAAATTATTTCAGTGTTATTTATTGAGAAAGGCTATAGGCTATATTTGTACCGAGGCGAATCGCTAGTTGAATAACAATTATTCACTGTTATAAATAAATGTTATTGATTTATTCGCGAATTGAATTATGTGTTAATTTCTCCACGTGTTTTCTTAATTTTTAATGAATCTGCTATCCCCCTCATTGGATTATGAGAATTATAGAAAAGCAATGCATGTGTGTTTGGGTGTGAGTTTAAACATTTTCAGATACAAGCACACACTATATACACTTAGTTCATTAACTCCACATTTATTCACTTTTTAAATAAAATATGTTTAAAAAAAACTATGACCGATGACAGAACATCTTCGTTAACAAATGCCTGTTATTCGCATATAATGTGTTAAAGTGCCTATATTATTAAACTTGCGCAGTTGGCTCATATCGAAAATGGGCAATGAAACTAAAATCCAGCATATCATCTGCTCGATTTGAACGAGATTTCTCGAATGCAAGTCGTTCATACGTACAAGGAACGTCGTTTCTATGTGTAATATTGTATTCTAAAGTATTATTTTTAAAGATTTATAGTATATGTGATCCTATGATTGCAAAAACTGTAAAATAATAGTGTAACTCACGAGATTATAAACTGTCGGAAAATTGTGATCAGTAACATTTACTTACAATTTGACGTATTATTTTCCGTTTATATATCCCTACCCTATAACTACTAACTATATACATTTTAACGATTTCACATCGATTGATTATTCTGTGGAACATCACCACTACTTAAAAACGGTGAAGGAAAACATCGTGAGGAAACCGGCATGTCCAAGAATTAAAAGTTCGACGACATGTGACATCTGCCAACCCGCACTTGACCAGCGTGGTGGATTATGGCCTGAATCCTCATCGGAGGCCTGTGTCCCAGCAGTGGGAACATATATGGGCTGATGATGATGATGATGATGATTATTCTGAGTATGTTACAATTTTGCAACAGTCACCTCCTCCCCGCCTCGAACATTCACCTAGTATAGGCACAGGCAAGTTCTTTCAGACAGCCCAACAACTATTCATGTATATAACTTCTATAATACAAATATAAAATACAATTTTTTTCCATCATTATAATCATATAAAATCCGAGTTATTACTAACCCATATTCACCCACACACAAGTATCTTTTATCCACGAAGTGGCCTCAAGTGATCGCACTTTGTCTTTTGTGTACGGCCCTCGCAACGGTAACAAAGACAATTTTATTTTAACACCATTACCCGGAATCTGTTCACTAAATAATCACTTATATATTCTTCGTTGTTTCTTTGAATAAAATCTCTACGTCGTTAGCTACACTTCGTTTTGATTATTTCAAATTGGACTTTAAATTTATGAGCTTAACGATTTAAATGGTTTGTAATTAATATCCTATTAGATTTTAGTGTAAATCTTTGTAAATATAATTCAATAAAACATAGAGTTGCTACAAAATTTAATAATATGTATGTTTTTGTATCATAGTTAGGTGCTGGTCAGTCGCCTGATGGTAAACGCCCATTAACAGTTGCAGAGGTGTAAGGCCGTTTTCAGAGGCATTTTTATTTAGGTATGACATAATAAACAATTTATGATAGTTATAAAGAAAAGCACTGGAAAGGGTAAGGAAAAGGATACGATACTCCGGTACGATACTCTTACTCCCCCACGTACGAAGTACATTAGCATCCATGCTACTTTTTCACGCCGATTTCAGAGACGTGTATCTTTGCCAAAGCGTGCTCGAATCCCACATTCAAATATAAGATACCGTACGAATATCAGGATAAAAAGTTGCCTATATGTTATTCCAGTTGTCCAGCTGTCTACGTACCAAATTTCATTGCAATCGGTTAAGTAGTTTTTGCGTGAAAGAGTAACAAACACACACACATCCTGAAAAACTTTCGCATTTATAAAATTAGTAGGATTGTGTTATTTTTTATCTACTCTACTAATAGTAAGCGGATTAACATCAGATAACAGATACTATAATGTGAGTTTATTATCATCGCTGAGTTCAGATAAAAAGAAAATGTATCTTTTAAAAAATCTCAACTGAGTAAATCCTTGTTCATTTTTCATATAACGTATATATATTAGAAATTAAAAACGGAGTAATAAATACGCTACGCAGGGGTTACGGCGTAGCGCATGCATATTATATTCTACGTCATTTCCTACTCCGGATCAAATTAATAATATAGCATTCTACGACGAGCGTAATTGTATGCGCATTGCTAGAGTACATATAGAAATTTAAATGAATTATAATTTTGTTTATAAACAACTTATCTGCTATAAGCGATTTATATAGAACAATATAAATAAAAATAATATCTGTGAAAATACAAGTAAAGTTTAATATTATCTGTGGTCAAGAAGCAATCTGTTGACAAATGAGGAAAAATTACAGAATCTTGAGTATTTAGTTATATTATTAAATGCATAAAAAAACTTATAACACTATACAGGAATAAAAAACTACAATTCAATGTCAGTGAAATTTGTGTAAAATCTAAATTATTGTAATGAAATGTTTATTACATACATACGATTTACGTATCTTTAGTGGACTGTTATATAAGAGGGGAGAGGTAATTATAGTACCTTTTATATGTTTCACTGGTTTAACTTTTTACCTACATCCCTTTGAGTATTTTTATTTTTCACTTATTCAGTTGGTTGCCTGGAAGAGATCACTTTTAAGAGATAAGGCCGCCTTCTGTGCTGTATGTTTTAGCTAAAGTTTTATTGTATTTATTTCTGCTGCGTTGACAGCACAATAAAGTGTTTAAAATAAAATAAAAATAAATAAGAGGATAAGAACTGACTTTGATAAACTGTCCCCAAGGGTATAGGGAAATAGTACGAGTAACAACTAGTTATAAAATAAATAATTAGCGTTTTTAATTTTAATTTCATATTATTTATGATATTGTATACTAGCTGCGCCCCGCGGTTTCACCCGCGTAAGTCCGTATCCCGTAGGAATATCGGGATAAAAAGTTGCCTATATGTTATTCCAGTTGTCTAGCTGTCTACGTACCAAATTTCATTGCAATCGGTTCAGTACTATGCGTGAAAGAGCAACAAACACACACCTTATACACATCCTTACAAACTTTCGCATTTATAATATATAATATTAAGTAGGTTTTACTTATTTTATAATGTAATCCTACATTATAAAACAAGTTACCTAAAATAACGTAAGTATTTTAGTTAGTTAAGACCATATTTTCGTATGTAGGATTCATTTTACGGAAATTCTACACCGTGTGGAGTACCTGGAACATTTAATTATATTCTGAAGGCAACATATTATAACTAATACTCAAAAGCGTGAATTCATAAAAGTATTTTTATGATAATAATTGTGTAAATTTACAGAACTCTTTTATAACGATGCGCAAATGAACTTTATACTCTTTGGAGTGTAATTAATAACAGTTCTATGAAATATTACAATACTAGCTGACCAGGCAAACGGGGTATGAAAAATAGATTTTATCCGATTCTCCGACCTACTCGATGCGCACACAAAATTCCATGATAATCGGTCCAGCCGTTTCGAAGGAGAATGGTTACTAATATTGTGACACAAGAATTTTATAGACATAGATATGTACATTAAATATGTCAATGTAAGATTTTAAAAACCATTAGATAGTTATCTAAATCTAGGTATCGAGATGACGATCTTGCATTATATGCTTATACTATTCGCCCCATTCATACCAAAGAAATGTTAGTCTTTTATATCTAATTTTGATTTATATTATACTTCTTTTAGTTGTCCTATGATTTTTTTCTTACCTACATTACTGTATGTTTTTGAACTTTAACAGAATAAATGTTTCTATATACCTTTCTTTCTTTCTTCCTTTATATAAGACCTTGATTACATACGAATCTGTAATAAAAATCGATCAGTATCACACATGCAAAATACGACAATAGTCAAGGCCTAGTCAGGAAATTCTGCTAATTCTCTAAAAAAGCTCTGATTGAGAAATTTTGAAAGAATAGAAAAAATTTGATCACGAGGCAGGATCCTGCCTCGTGATCAAATTTTTTCTATTCTTTCAAAATTTCTCATTTATAAAGCATTTCAATGCTATAAAACTAAAAATTAAAGCTCTGATTTTCAAAGACTTTGAAAAGTAAATCGTTATCCAGTATTATTTAATGAAACAATTGACCTCAAATCATTACATTCATACAGAATTTATAGAAACAAAGTGTATTGTACTAATTATTATCAATGATTACGCGCATAAATTTGACAAACGAAATTGTGTGCAAATGAAAATGGGGTAATTATTCCATTTCACGGCGTTAATAACGGCTCACCTGTCTCATTTATTTGACAGACATAAATTTGAGTCATTAATTCTGACTTTGCGCTAAATTATTATATTTTTTTGTCCTGAAGGCATTTATTTTGTGTGTAGTATGATAAGCCAGAGGTTAAGGTTAAAACGTATCTATGGGAAAGTATATGTATGTATATATAACTTATCTCTGAAAGGGTGTCCTCACCATCGCTTCAGTTCCCCTTCCCGAGTGGTTTACTAAAATTTCATTCAATCACTCAAACTTCCCGTTTCCCAAATTTCATCCAAACCGATCAGTGGTTTATGCGTGAACAAGATGCAGACACGCAGAGTGGGTATTCTAATCAATTAAAGAACATAATAAAATCCACCTTCATCTCTAACCAAACATGAATTATAAATTTTAAACAAACAGCTTTCAAATTTGTATGTTATTTACAATATTGTTTACAGTAGAATTTACACAACTGCATTGCACCTATTCGCATACATCTGATAACATTTAAAAATGCGGAGCCATTTAAAATTATATCGAAAAATGCAGATAAAACAAAAAATATCCCTGCATTTCGCACATTACTTCTGATCGTTAAATATACCTCGAGCACTCGGGTTTTTTGTTCGATATTTGTACGATGTAATTTCCTGTGTATTCAATACATAAATATCGATTATTCCCAGTAATTGAATTACCCATCTACCATATGCTATCCGATTATGAAACCAATTTCTGTTTTCCTTGCAGACCTTTTTGCAATTTAACGACTGTCGAAGCTGAGACTTTTGTAAAAAATACGCCCTGTTTTTTTCGTATTTAGATTTTATCTTTGTGGTGTTTTTAAATAGTTTTAACATCACGAGTTTAAGATATAATGTTATATATAATATAGTATATAGATTAAGATACAATATCATACTTTCGTCGACTAAATCGAAATAATGGATTACTTGTTATTTTCAAATTTTCAATAATTATGTGATGGATACCCCCTAAAGATAGTGTAAAGTACGCAAAATAAATTAATGGTTTATTCTTATTACAGATAAGGTCTTCTGAAGAGTTGCTGAAAAATGCAAAATGAGATACAGATTTAAAATGTATTTACTATATACCATGCAACGGCCCTAGCTGTTAACTTTCTAAATCCAAATATTTGTGTTTTCAACTGAAACTGCAAAAAATCGGTCACACTCAAAATCACGACTCGCTTCAGCAGAGCCTCGAATTTCACTGTATTGTTTGTCCGTATAAATTTTTTGTCATCGTACACAATAAGCTAGAAAGTGATGGATTGCATTTCTATTTGCTATAGAGGGCAAAATGAGCTGGTGGTTCGCCTGATGGTAAGCGATCACCACCGCCTATGAACATTCACAGAGGTAGTGCCTCTGCGAATGCACTGTCCGCTTTTTAGGGGATGGAAAGAAAAACTCCCTAATTCAACGTAAGAACAAAATAGCATGCTATCATTTCACGTTGGTCTTCTGTGCAGGTGTGATACTTTCCCGGTGCGAGCTGGCTCAATTCGTGTGCGCGTCGAACCGTGCTCGATTCTCACATTGAAAACTATTATTTTACAAGTTTATAAATCTTCAGGATATTAAGTAACTAGTTTTAATTTAAAACACATGTATTAATCATAGTTTAAGAAAGGACATATAAAACGCACGTTGTACTTGACTTTAGACTAGACTTCTCTCTTGTACATATATATCTTAATTGCTACACTATCCATTTGATGAGAGAGAATGTAATTACAGCAGAATATAATCTAGCACTTTGATAATTTCAAAGAGCGTTCAATTGCGTGCGTGGTTTTTAATTACATGATTTATTTAAAAACTAGCATTTCGCCCGCTTTGCCCGTGTAATTGCAGGAAAGATAGACATGGTGTGTACCGTCAAAGTTCTAGTTCCCCTTAGATTTCCGGGATAAAAACTATCCTATGTCCTTTCTAGTATCTCAAACTATCACTGTAGCAAATTTCTACATGATCGGTTTAGCCGTTATTGAGTTATATAAATAGTCTAACTAACACGACTTTCTTTTTTATATATAGATTTGAACAAAATGTATTTATTAGAAATTAAAGACGATTTATTCTCGATTATTTATTTATTTATTTATTTATTTAAACGCGATTTATTCTCGCGTAATAAATCGCGTTTAAAATCCGTTAAAAATTTTTCTAATTTCTAAATGTATAATACTCGCTAAAAATCAAACACAAGAATAACAATTTATGTTTGTTATATTAATTATCGAAAGAATTTGACTATAATCATTAATTCTAAATAATATAAATGAAATTGTAAAGCATGTAATGATAGTGTATGAGCTTTAAAGCACACCTTATTTACTAACGTATTTTAATGGATTGACCGGCTCCTTGGTACAGTTAACGTGTGAGCGTAGAGCCGAGGGGTCCTGGGTTCGATTCCCGGTGGGAGACTTATAAAATCCTCATCTTCCTATACATCTAAAATCTTTAATTGCAAAAATGCCTTAGTTTAATATTATAGATTTAATTTGAGTTCAAATTAATGTTTGAATAGCAATAATTTTGCATTCGCATTATCCACGATTCCTGCCAAAATTCCAGCATTTTTCAATCGGGCAACTGGTAAACACAAAGGAAATGAGAGCCGTCCGTTTCGCGCCATTTGTCAGAAGTGATTGAAGACGGAAACCGGAACTATTTCAAAATGACTATCGCGATGTCCCTTCATTATCAATTCAAGGGTCGTCACAACTTTTACGTCGTAATCTGACTCAAGGGGACAATGGGCGAAATGGCTATTAAAATAATATAGCATTTAAAACTTTAGCGGTAACGAAAATCTGCCATTGAAGGGTTTAAATGCTATAATATTTATGATGATTCAATGAGTTTTAATAAATAGGTGTATAGCATAATTTTTTATCAGTGTTGTGGACACTTAATCTGTAGTTGCAATACACCAAAAACAGTAATATTTCCTTTAATAATATAATTTTTTTTTTCTTCTGAGAAAATTTATATCTTAACTTTAACACACTTTGATATGCGCTAGTAAAATCTAGTTCTTTGTAATAATGCAAATAAGTCTCACAATAATAATGAAGCCATCATAATTCAAATATATAGAGCATTGGGGAAATACAAGAAAATAGTCGCGTTACTGTGTTTCGTACAATGATTGGGGAAGCCGAAAGCCAATTTCCTTTTCTTTACTCCTTCCTGTATATTCCTTCTTTCCATAAAATTCCAAAAATGCATAACTAATTCCTAGTTATTTATTTAGAAAAATTATTATATATGAATGTTGTTAGAATTTTGAATGGAGCGGCATAATAATATGACATTTGCAAAAAGCATTATTGTTAGGAAATAGAAATATAATATTGTTTTCGGCTTTCTATCAGATGAATCTTTTCAAAAATATTCATATTAAACGCCTTCGAGAATAGTGAACAAGGTATTCCATAAACTAAAAGCTATAAAGAAATAGAAGTTACTAGCTGCGCCCCGCGGTTTCGCCCGCGTAAGTCCGTATCCCGTAGGAATATCGGGATAAAAAGTTGCCTATATTATGTTATTCCAGTTGTCCAGCTATCTACGGACCAAATTTTATTGCAATCAGTTCAGTTGTTTTTGCGAAGCGAAGCTTTTGAAAGAGCAACAAACACACACACATCCTTACAAACTTTCGCATTTATAATATCAGTAGGATGATAGCACAAAATATTATTCGAAACGACCGCAAAATCTATTAAAAAAAATTAACCGACCTATAAAACATCACAACGCAAGTAAAGCATCACAAACGCCGTTTATTCATCCAGTATTTTATTGTACTGTGTAAAAAAATCACAACTGGCTATCCGATAGTTTCCTCATGAATTTTAAACCAGAACCGACCCAACAGGGACCCTATTACTCACGATCCGCAGCCAATGTTTTGGAAAAAAACTCTTTGATTTCTTTGCCCTTGCGAAAATATTTTGGGCATTATGACGCGGGTATATTTTTAAGTGATATTTTTGTTTTTATGTAGACTTATGGAAGCTAAGGGAGTTGTAGCCACGTTCAGTATTCTGAAAATGACACAATTTATGAATATAAAGTATTGCTGATGTATTCAAGGAAGATATTTTTAGTTGATTTTTGATTTTTATACAGTTAAAGAAAACGTTTTAGTTTAGGTAATAACTAAAAATCACCAATAGTATATGAAGCAGGCTAGATTTTTTGAGAGAGCACTGGGAGGCGGTATTACTCTAAATTCTAAAATTGGACCAAATGACAAGAATTCTGTATCAAACACAAAAATCACGTCAATCGGTTGAATCCTACGGAGTTATCAAGATCGTTTTTGGACCTCGGTCGAAAGGCCCAAAACGGCAATGCATTTTCGCCATTCAACCGTCCACTAATGACGTCACTGATACATTCAGTGCCATTCATAAACATTTCTAGTCATTTCTCTAATAGACTTAAACGATTCGAATATTTCTGTGCCATTAGCAAATAATTCGGGCCACAATTCCGCTGGTGGCACTAATTCGTGCAAAGTAGTTTAGTTGTGTGGTTGTGTAGCGCGCTTTGTCAAAAAGTTGCAAATGGGGAAGTTTCGGGATTGTTTGTTGCTTATAAACAGTGTTATTGTTGCTTATACAGGGTGATTTTACATGCCGTAACCTTCTCACTAAAGCGGCTCGATGGGACAGCGGAGTTTAGCCGGTAGCACACTTTGTAGTATAGTGAATTCGACATAACTCAGGACTTCTCCGGGGGCCTTGAGCGTAAAAGCATTTACCCTTAAAATAATGTGATTTTCTGTGAACATAAATAAATTGATTGTGTATTGTGATGTGTTTAGAGTAAAATGATAATGATGTATCATCATCAGCCCATATATGCTGCATAGACACGGGAAGATGATGAGTGAAGTCCCGTGACCCCTAGTGGGGTATGGTGCAGATGATGTACATCTGTTTCACTGATCGATTTTCTTTACGGACAAGTAGGCGATCAACCTTCTGTGTCCTGCCAGACCGAGACATTTTTTTTGTGCGTCCCCACCGCGAATTGAACCCAGGACCCCTCAGTTCTACGCTCACGCGTTATCCACTGTACCAAGGAGGCGGTTGAGGCGGAAGATGATGAGGGGTCAGGTTATTATCCGACACGCTGGCCATGTGCGGATTGGCAGATGTCACATATGGTCGAAATATTGATTCTTCTACACTGCCTTCTTCCTTTTTAGTCATATTTTTTCCTTTCGAACAGTGGTGCAGTGATGAATTCAGTGCAGATAGATTGAAATTTCAATTTATTTATTTCATGCTTGTTCGGTGTCGAACTCCTGACTTTTCGCATAATTCCCAGGAGAACCTGGCTCAGTGGTTAGGAAACGACTGAGTCGCTTCGCTTAAATTTATATATATATAAATCAATGTTTGTCTGTATGTCATCGATGAACTCAAAAACTACTGGATCGATTGCTATTTTAGTTGTAAGCGTGCCGGGTACAGCCAGTATAATATAAAATACAAAATTTCTAAAAGAAATCTCTAAGAAAAATGTAACACTGTATCAATATGAGACGCAAAGTGCAGCTCACAACGATAGCTCCAACATGAGTGTCTTTGACTAACCGCAGATTCTACGGTCAGGGTGTAAACTGTTGTATAATAACTTTTCTAAATAAATAAATATTTGAATGCACTCACACAAATGGAGAAGCGGATTTAGTTTAAATTAAAAAATGAATTTCTTTTGCTTTTCTTCTATTTAAAACATTCATATTAATATGAATGTTTATAATGAGACCAAAAAAAGTGAAGTTTATTGAACCTAATTGTTTCTTTATCATCATCAGCCCATATATGTTCCCACTGCTGGGACACAGGCCTCCTATGAGGGTTCAGGCCATAATCCACCGCGCTGGCCAAGTGCGGGTTGGCAGATGTCACATGTCGTCGAACTTTTGATTCTTGGACATGCCGATTTCCTCACGATGTTTTCCTTCACCGTTTTAAGCAGTGGTGATATTATCCACATGTGCAGATAAATTGAAAAATCAATTTATTTCCTGCACGCTGGCCCGGTCTCGAACCCCGACTTATCGATTTTGAAGTCCGAGGTTCTCATAACTGATCCACCACTGCTTTTGTAATTGTTTCTTAATTGACAAGACAAGCAGTGAATCGAAATTATCCTTTACTATTAATCTTATTATAAATTATATAGAATATACAATAATAAAGTTTTAGAAATAAATCGCTTCGTCGCGTGAATGAAAAGACACGTACAAACACATTTTGCTTTTTTGTTATAAGTATAGTCTAATAATATGAATCTCTTTAAGTAACTAGCTTTTGCCCGCGGCTTCGCACGCGTTATATTCGGAGTAGTTTAATATATATTATTATACATATAAACCTTCCTATTGAATCACTCTATCTATTAAAAATCCGTTGCGTAGTTTTAAAGATTTAAGCATACGAACATAGGGAATAGAAAGTGACTTTGTTTTATAGTATGACTGATACTGATTATTGGCTAATTCTTTGTTTTTTACTCTTATTAGATAGGGTTTCAGATACAACTGTATCTAAAACGAGTCCCATCATATCGCGTACAATCGGATAGCTAAGAGGGGAACAGACAAAGAGATGCGGAAATAGAATTTTCAAGTAGGGAACACTAGCTAGCGGTCTAGACTTCTAGATTAAGCTGTAAGCTGTGACGTCACTTGGATACGTGAATAATTAATGTTTATTGTTCCACTGTTTTGTATTATTGTTGTAGGTAATTTGTTTGTTTAGATGTATTCATTGTTTTAGGGAATTCATGTATTATTTTTTTTATTATTGTAGGAATATAATATATATATATATATGTTAAAATAATTAACAGTAAAGAGTAATTGATATATAGTACGTTTAATAGGTGGAAAAACAATGATTCTCAGCCACGTTTGATGACAATCGGTCAAAGTTCGGTTTTTAAATTTTAGTTTAATGTTATTGATCACCGTATAAATAACATTAAATTAAAATTTAAAAAGTATATAGTAAACAAATGGTAATTTTCTCAAAAATAGTCATAATTTTAGATGTTCCATGAACTCCACTAACCTCTGTATTCAGTCAATTATAGTAGGGACTTAAGAATTTATTTATATTATTATTAGAATATTGTATCAGACAGTGTGGGTTTTTAACTACTGTAGGTCAACAGTCAAGGTCAAGTCGCGAGTTTTTTCAATTGATCTCCGCGAATAGAACGAAAATTAGATAATTTGTCTTTAGAATATAATAAATACCATATACTTTGTGGAGTGTTGGTACAATGGCTAGGACTTAAAGCGAAAAGTCGAGTTTAAAGACTAGCCGACCGAGCAAGGAAAAAAAATTTCAATTTATTTGCACCTGACCCATTACCACTGCTCAAAACGGTAAAAGAAAAAATCGTGAGGAAACCGGTATGTCGATGAATCACGACGCTCGAAGACATGACATCTGCCAACCAGCACTTGGCCAGCGTAGTGTATGAAGGTCTGAAACCTCATAGGAGGCCCGAGTACCTGCAATGAGAACATAGTATACGAGCTGATGATGATGAAGTCTCTTGTAAATATTCTGAAAAAAAAAACCATTGTTTGAAATCACTCAAATCGGACATTATGCATCCTACTATAAGAATATTATAAATGCGAAAGTTTGTAAGGATGTGTGTGTCTTTGTTGCTCTTTCACGCAAAAACTACTGAACCGATTGCAATGAAATTTAGTACGTAGACAGCTGGACAACTGGAATAACATATAGGCAACTATTTATCCCGATATTTCTACGGGATACGGACATAAGCAGATGAAACCGCGGGGCGTAGCTATATACATAAATTTAAAGATGACATTAAAACGAACCATCCAATTCAGTAACCATTTTATGTAGGTATATCGGTCTAATTATAAATATAACACTAAAAATCCATTATAAACAGAACTAAATCACAAACCGAGCACGGAATATCAACATCATACGATGTTGATGCGAATTTCGTAATCCCAAGTACTCATGCAGTTAAACAAATGCATGTGCAATATGCATGACAAATAAAGCGGAGTGTGTGCATTGCATTATGACTGAAGTTTATTTAACACTAGCTGTAACTACGGCGTCTCGCGTAGTATCCGGGTAAAAAGTCTATGTGCTAATAGACTATAATCTATATCCGTACCAAATTTCATAAAGATACATGCTGTTTTCACGTGAAAGAGTTACAAACATCCATACGTCCATCCATACGAGTACAACACATAATAGTTTTGTCAGCTATGTACATATCCGGTAAATTATTACAGAATATCTTCCACGCTTATTATTTTAGCGGGTATTACTATAAATTGTTGCCCAATAAAAAAGTCCATATCCTAAAATCACGATGTTTTTATTTGCTACTAGATGGCGCTGCGACACACAACAATATCGAAAACACCCAAACAAAATAGTGAATTAAATAAAATCGATTGTTTAAATATTTAGCGGTTAACTCACGTTATTATAGATCCCGATGCGAAGCCTACGACATCTCTTACAAATGTATGCGCATTTATTACTGTAGTACGAATGGAAGCGCTAAGATAACGCTTCGCTTTTATAATTTTACATTTTTTTTATGTTACAGCGGGCAACAAAGCTGGTGGTTCGCCTGATGGTAAACGATCACCACCGCCCATGAACATTCGCAGAGGCTCAGATCTCTAAGAATGCACGTCCCGCTTTTATGGGATAAGGGATAAGGAAAGGATTGATGACTGGAAAGAAGGACTGGGAAGGGCTAAGAGAAGGAAATAGGCCTATAAAAATATTAATAATTAGTTATACTCGTTCGAACTCTCGACATAAAGTAAAATAACAGTATAATATATAATCATTTATTCTTCTTACCAATCCTTTCCTAATCCCCATTGCTTTTTATAACGATACATTTTAAAGATAAGAGATTTTGATGACACAGGCGTTTCGCTCATGCAAGTGTCCATAACTGGAGGTATCGTTTACGAACCGGCACCATCTTTTACCGACTACACAAAAACGTATTTATCTTTCCACATTTGGTGTAGAAGTGGGCAAATATAAATAAATAGCATTAAAATCTCCAGCAGCATTTTATCAGGCATGTAGGTCAGGTCGATAGGCTTCCGATCATGAATACAAGTATAGCACAATTTACTGGTTTTTCCACGAATTTCTGAGTGTAAAAATGTGTATTTTCGGATTGTACCCTTCGCGAACAGATAGCATCCAATATGAGAGATGTCGAAATAAATCGTTGGTATTGCCTTGGACTGTACTTATTCCCAACATTGTAGTATTCTAGATACTTCTGTTGGAAAATAATCCAGATCTGCTTTTTTTTTGCTTTCACTCCACTCATAATTCTAGGGAAAAGCGTAAAACTTAGCGAAAAATCTCCACAAACGAATCCTTTATATATATTCACGTAACTTCACGAAAAAATGTATTCCCAATTATCAGGAGTAAAAAGAGATTTACAGGATATTAAATTCTATAATATAAAATTCATTCTGAGAAGCGTAATTCAAAATTGTGGCAAAAAATATTCTCATATCATTTATGAAATTTACTTTTGAAGTATGGAGCTGATCTTCGGATAGGTTTTAGGTCTAGACCTTTTGATATAATACTATAGGCTACTTCTCACCATATACGCGCGATTTCTACATGGGCGAAGCCGCGGGCGGAAGTTAAAGTACTATTATAGCTATTTGCAGTACCATACTAACGTTATAAAAGGGAAAGTCTGTCTGTTTATGTGTAACGCCTCGGCTACATCACAGAACCTATTTAATGAAATCGATTAGAACACTTTATTGAGAACTAGCTGCGCTCCGCGGTTTCACCCGCATAAGTCCCGTAGGAATATCGGGATAAAAAGTTGCCTTTATGTTATTCCAGTTGGCCAGCTATCTACGTACCAAATTTTATTGCAATCGGTTCAGTAGTTTTTGCGTGAAAGATTAACAAACACACACACATCCTGACAAACTTTCGCATTTATGATATAAGTAGGAGTAGGATTAAAGTTATTATCTTTGTTTTGTCCACTGGTCTATTTACAAAATACATGAAAGATACAAAATTAATAAATCAATTTGAATACAACGCTTTTTTAATTTCCACCTGTTTTTAATAAATCAGATACCCTTTTCAAAGATATTTTTATTTCGGAGCAAACAAAGCGGCCTAAATTAATTGTGGACCCCGCTTCCCGATACATAATTCAACTAAAAGATGAAATTTGGCGGCAAATTTAATTTCTGTTCGCAAACACAGATATTGTTCGAGCAATTATTAAATTCCGTTTTTCCGATGTCGATAATAATAATACTCTAAATCGTAAATGGTTTATTCGTGTTTTTAACTCTTTGGGACAAGAGTTTCACGTTTTAAAACCCATTTTTTTGCAATTTGATACACCTATTCTGTATGTATATACGTATATGAAATTAAATATATTTACTTATTTTTTGATTTCTTAAGAAACTAGCTATAATTTGCGCTGTGTTATGACGTCTTCAAACTTTCCAAAATACTTAGTATCGTATTTATCCGAAACGAATGAACCAAACCAATTATTTTTCAAATGCGTGTGTGTAAATAAATCTTTTATTAATTTACTACCTATGTCCCCTAGAGGTGTAAATAACTTTCATCGTATTACTATCATCCTCTTGAGGGTAGTTTATTAAAATCCTTTTTTAGCGGATGACGTAGTCATAGTGGCTATCTGCTTGCCAAATTTCAGTCTGTGCGTTGATAGATCATTCTGCAATTTTCATTTGGGTTTTATATAGTACTAGCTGCATCCCGCAGTTCACCCGCGCAAGTCCGTATCCCGCAGAAATATCGGGACAAAAAGTTGCCTATATGTTATTCCAGTTGTCCAGGTATCTACGTACCACGTTTCATTGCAATCGGTTCAGTAGTTTTTGCGTGAAAGAGCAACAAACACGCACACAGACTTACAAACTTTCGCATTTATAATATAAGTAGGATACCCGAATTGGGAACTAAAACAATTTCCCAGTAATCTCTTCCTCCGTTAGAAGAATGACAGAATACACTTTCATACTAACTGGAAATTGGCGCGAAGCCAGAATCTACGTAAAAAGATCTCTAATAGATAATAATGTTGGCGAACCTTTTATGTAATTGGTGTGAGCAATTGAAAAGGATTAAAATTAATAACGCTCATCGTTTTATAAGATTTACAGCGAATTAAGGAGGCTTCAGTTATGTTTTCCTGTTATATTTAAGTAGTTACGTATGAATCATTGTTTCTTTTTAAATGGTGTGATGAATTTTAGATTAAGATATTTTAGAATTAGTCTTAGAAGATGGTTCCAGCCTACATGGTTAGTATCCATAGCAACATTGTAAATGTGAAAGTGACTTCGTCTGATCTAAACCGCTAAACTGATTTTGATGGAATTTGATACAGATATAGTTCGAAACCCGTGAAATGATATAGGATAGTTTTTTATCCCGGAAATCCATTATTTTTTTCAAAGACCTCGAAGCTCGAAAAAGCTGGAAGAATCTTTTATTTCATTGACTTAGCGGGTGAAGGTACGGGCGGGAAGCTAGTCAAAAATAAATCAATGAAGGAGTTAGGATTTATTTATTTACTAGCTGTTCCCGCGGTTTCATCCGCGTAAGTCCGTATCCCGTAGGAATATCAAGATAAAAACTTGCTTTTATGTTATTCCAGTTGTCCAGCTGTCTACTCACCTCTCGGGAGAGGCTAGGCGTTGCTACGGTTAGGCAAGAAACGCAGGTTCGAATCCTGCCTCGTGATCAAATTTTTTTCTATTCTTTCAAAATTTCTCATTTATAAAGCATTTCAATGCTATAAAACTAAAAATTAAATATTATAGTAACAGTTTCATTTTTATTCTAATAATAATAAGTTTTGTGTTTATCTATCAGTATGTTTCAAAGAAGTGACACACAGATAGTTTATATATACGATTCGGTGAAATTATTGCAAAAAAACCATATGAATATTATCACAAATTTACAAATATTGCTATTTACAATATAAATTGTATAACGTGGCATTGTAAAATATCACACATAGGCAGAATCCGCGCAGCCAACAATAAATATAGATAAATTATTCCCCTATTTCTATGTAAATCCCTTATCACAATATCTCTCGAAGGCTTTGTATGAAAATTTCAGTTAATTTACAAATTTGCTCCATTCCATTTAACGGCAACAGGTTTTATTGTTGTATGTGATATCAGAAATTATCTTTAGTCCCTTTGATATAAAACGGTTAATAAAGGTTTTGAAGTACTATTATGGCATTATAAAATGTCTGTACAGGTGATATCAAAAATATATAAAATTAATGTGGGATTCGAGGGATTGTGTCCCCTCGTATCGGGGAAGGGACAAACCCACACAAAATATCGGAGCGAAATATTAGCATGCCGTGTTTCGTTTAGTGAGTGGAGGAGCTCAAGACTCATATCCTTTTTCGTACCCCAGTCATTTCCTTTATTCCCTCGATCAATCCTCAATGAATACATGGAAAGAATGCATATGATTTTTTTTTAAATAAAAAGGATTAAATTAGGATGTAAATACTAATTATCAATATCTCTAGCTTATGTCTTTGTAATAATCGTAAAATAGACTATTCGAAAACGAATAGCAGTTATATAATAGATATTAAGCTATGAACCTTCAATTGCAGTTATAAATTTAAGAGCACCACTAAATCACGAGACAGTCCATTGAATATCAGCTTTATTGCCCTATAAATAAGATCTACATTGAATGTAGGCGTCACCGATTTCTGATACATAATGCCGTCTATCCAAATCGCTGGCTTAGTTTTAACTAGAAGTTATCGCACGTTACCATTCATTAGTGTAGATTACGTTGAGATGCTGCTTCAATGGCGCTAGCAATTTTCAACCCTATTCGAAGCAGGATAGAGTTCAAAATCGCGCACAGAAATCGCAATAAGGATATTTAATCAAACGCTAATGAATAGCTCTCGTCATTAATAGGGTGACCAAATTTTGCTGAAACGATAGTTTCGGGGCTTTATAAAATTGTGGTTTTGACGAAATAGTTTGGGACTTTATAAAACTGTCGATTACGTAAAGCTTCATTCCGTTCATCAATGGATTTGAAACTTTGCTGCAATCAATCTACGGTTGATTATTTTATTATATCTACACTTCTTTATTAAACGTAACTTATAAAATGTTAATTACAACTGCATTATTTGAAGGATTTTTAAGAATGATAATTTTATTTAAAATTTTCAGATTTCTTTACGCGTAATAGCATATTAAAATACATAAATTTTTGCATCTTACATAAGAATTTCAACAACAAAGTTGCTTATTGACACCAGAAGTCCGATTTATTATTGCTCTAGTGGCCTGTCCAGTAGTTATAAAGCATTCAGCTTTATATTTTAGTATAGATCTAATTGTGTACTAGTTTTCCGCCCGCAACTTTGCCCACCTAGTCAAAGAAAAACCCCCGTGGTTATGGTTCCAGGATAGACTCTATTCCCTATATACGTCCAATCTGAGTTATTAAAGTATCATGCTATTAAATTTCATTAAACCTCGTTCGGTCGTTCAGGTGTGAAGAAGAGACAGACAGACAGAAAGACTTATCATAAATATGAAATAATAACAACAGTCGGGATAACCAATCCTTTCAAAAGCAAAGCGCAGAGCAATCTCACTAACATCCTATACCCAGACTCATATCCACCCGAATCATTAACATTAGTCTCTGTAATACATTTGGAGGCAACTGAACGAATTGAATCGAAAGGAATGACTTATAGTGAGCCATTCAGATCATTGTGTGCTGTGGCATAGCGCCAAACGCCCGAATGGTTTAGACGCTTGAAAAGTGACATTATCGATTGGTTGAGCTTTTTACAGCCTGATGTACTGATAGTTTTCTGTTTCGAAAAAAGAACGGATCGCCGTGGATGGGTTTTCGTTGTGATGATGCAAGGAGTCGCTTTGTTTGTCGGCGTGAAATGAATTGTTTGAAATAGTGTAAACCAAACAATATAAATTGCCATTAAGTTGTCTGAATAGCTTCCTAGTTGGAGCTACTGTCTATGCCGTAATATTGTTTTTTTGTTCCGTCGTACATCTCTTGTGTCAACTGTTTTGATTGAATTGATAAAGACCTAAATAATAGATCAGATTTCAATGAATATACACTCATGAAAGCCAAACCAAGGGATTCAGGACACCCAGACAATAGACTCCCCGAGCATTACGTTTTTAATAATTTGTAAACGTTTCAAAGAACTCTTCATTAAATATCTCGCTCGGTTTATTTAAAACGCAATTACGTATTTTGACTGTAAACTTGAAAACATTAAAAGCGAACCTCCCACAATGTAAAGGATCATTTAACACGGCACTAACAAACAAGACGCATTTATTTCAGAGTTAGGTATGCCGCATTGCATTAGTGTTTAAATTAAAAAGTATTTAGTCAGCGGTGGAAGCGCAGATCATAGACTGGTCTGGATGAGACAATTGTATTTGATTACCGTGACATAGAATATGTGAAAAGCACTTACTATATCTTAAATATAGGACAAGTATACATACAATTATTAAAAAAAGATTGAATGACTATATGGTAGAGAAAAGCATGTTTCAGCAAATTAAAAATATAATTTACCAAGAGATCAGCATTATGCAACTGAAAGTATCATGAAGCCAACCCCTCCAATTTATGACCGACCAAGAAAACTTATTGCTTATCTTGATACGTTGCGAAATATTATAAAGAAGTACAAGTTTTTTCTTGTGTTTGATTTTACGCGAGTATTATACATTTAGAAATTAAGAGCTTTTTCGGATTTTAAACGCGATTTATTCATTATATTATTAACCCGACGTTTCGAACACTTTACAGCGAGCGTGGTCACGGGGAGACCGGGACGTGGTGACGGGGAGTCTATTTCTATGCGTTGCTACAACGCAACAATTAAGTTTTCAATTGATTACCGTACCTAAAAACTGTTATGGCCCATATAGAATCTAATTATTTACAGTTTTCGCGATTAAATTAATTGTTATGTTTTCGTCAGATGGACATTTCGTAATAGGTGACATGGTTTTTACACGAATTGACAGACTTGTTCTATCCTGTTATATATAATCTGTGGTTTCAAGTTTACTGCATGAAGATAACTGTTTGTTGTGTGTGCCACTAGACAGAGTAAGCACTTCAATTTGAAAACGAAACTTCAAGTCTATTTCAACACAAAATAAACAATTTCATCTTAAAGAAGTAATTTAATGGTAGGATGAGTTTTATTTTATAATTTACAAGGACGCAGGCTTTGTTTGGCAAGAATTAATTATGAAACTACTACGAATGTTATGTACAATTTATATAAATTGTTTACATGATAGCACATGCATTAGAAAAGGAAATTGAAAGCAGAATCTACCATACCTATTGCTTTTTCTGCTACTTGAGACAAAGTTCTTTGGACAATGTAATATTTTAACAACAACACATGCATATTATGATGTAAGTACGATTATTTAACAAGACAAGTTAGCAGAAGAGCAAATAATATATCAATAAAACATTTATAGTACGCCCTTAGACCAGTGACGTAGCTAGGGGGACAAGGGCCCTGGTGCATAGGGAAAGAATCGGGCCCTCCTCCCCTCTTTCCACCTTCCTCCCCTCTTTCAAAGCTGAGGTTAGAGGGCCCCCTGAGCTCCGGGGCCCTGGTGCACTGCACCACCTGGCCCTATGATAGCTGCGCCACTGCCTTAGACCCACAATTATTTATTGATTAATTATAAAGTGTATGTATGCAGTCATACGATTAAACATTTTATTTTGTTATGCATTTTTCTCCAAACAAAACTGTCATAAAAATGCCTTAAAAGCACATAGACAGCACACACCGAACTATAGACTAAAAAAGGAACCATCCAACAAAATCTAAACTTCTATTCAGATATTTCCAAACAACAAAGTTTGAACGTTCGAAGCTCTGGTTCCTATTTGTTTAACTTTCAACGGCTCGTTGTATTTTCACGATTACTGTACAAACATCTTACTCACCTGGGGCGATTATTCTGGCATACGATATTGGAACACCAAATAACCAACCAAACAAGATATGTTTTCGTTAAATGAGTGTTTCGTTAAATATATCTGATCTGTGTCTGATAACTGATAAGTATGTGTTTAATTAAGGTGTCTTATAAGATGATTTATTATTTCAAAATAATTTTCAGGCATTAGTTTATTCTAGTTCTATCTAAAATGGGTTTTGAGTGATTTAACTGTAAAGTGTAAGATTTGTTTTAAGTTTTGTTATTATTAGTATACTAACGAAGCGAATAACGGTAGTTATTAAAATTTACTAACTAACTATACGTTGTAAACATATACCGTATTCGCTTTAAAATCGGTTTTCAGAATAAAGACCTTGTGAGCGCGAACAAGCGTTAAACCTTCCCTGAATCTATTTTGTTTACAATTCGCCTCATGTTCACTTTATTCACATTCATCTTAAGAACAATTTAAACCTCAAACAAAGTTGTTTACGAATTCTGCTTGGAACATCCAATATTCACTTCGAAATTCAAGCTTAATTTATTAAAACGACACACATGAATCTCTCCTGGTTCAACGGGGCCAACAAGCTATTTATTAAAGAGATAACGAAATCAATTAAAATGCCTACGTATTAAATCATCATACGAAATTCTGTATTGCATTTATGTATTTAATAAAGAGATTTGGGCCAAGCGTCCTTCCTTGCGGTACTCCAAACCAAGTTTTTTTATTTATGTGCGATCGTGCATCAACTTAAAATAACCTTGTAAAGTCTTTTAAGTAAATATACTATTTAATATATATTTATATATTATTGAATGCATTATCTTTATTTATATTCAAATCACATGAATAAATCAATTATTGAACGTATCGAAACCTGAAAACAAAACAACTCAATATTCAGTACGCGGAAATGTGAAAAGTAATAAATATTAACATCTTATCATGAATTATTCCGACCATAATACTGGATCAAGCGACGCTGACAGAAGCCATGTTTTTTTGCGAAATGACACATTTTTATGGAATTCCGTTTGAATATTTTGGCCTAAGATTAAATGCAAAATCATAACGAGTAGCGGAAATAACACAAGTACAAACACATTGTTAATATTATATCGCTTCCTATAGCCGGCGGTAACCTTACAAGAGTAAAAACTCATTTAGCTTAGGAATTCTTCTAGCATATGAGGCACAAGTTTCATCTAAATCCGTTCTGTAGATTTTCCGTTGGCTTTGTTGAGACACATCTTTCCTAACATCCAACTTCGCAATTTGCATTTATCATTTGACGAGCACGAAATGAGCATACTAGATTTTTAGTATAAATTAGTTAAAAATAAGGAACACAAACGAACTTTTTAACTTTTATGTACTGTATCGGGAAGACACAGACTCCTGAAACACAGCGAAAGCTATATAAAAAGTCTGGGATTCATGTTGTATGTGATATATAATTTGTTCAATAAATGATTTTTCTTTATTCATTTTTTTTTACAAAAGTTTTATGCGCAAATCAAAATGAAATAAAAACTATTATTATATATATGTACATATAATATGTATTATTAATGCTTCAATATATAAAATTACATTGTTACAGAGTCTGAGTAAGTAATTTCTAACTGGACCAGTTTCAAACCTTTTGGAATAAAATCTAACAAAAATTATAACCTAAAAAATACTTACAACTTCTTACTCACTACGTAAAATCCGGACTGTAATATTATAAATGCTAAAATAAGTATGTAAGTCACTAATGATAAAGTCTGTTTGTCTATCTTCTTAACGCCAAAATTACTATACCAATGTCGAAATTTGATTCAGTGATAGTTTGAGGCCCTAGAAAAGACATATAGGGTAGTTTTTATCCCGGAATCCCATCAGAACGGGCACTATGCAGGGAAATCCTCAAGACTCTTCTAAAAAAAACTAGTCGTATTATAATATTATATTGCAAAAACAATAACATGGTAATCCAGCAAGTCGGTTAAATAATTCATATAATATCATGTCAACAGCAAGATGGATAGATGACATCAGGTGTTATGGATGATTTTATGAACAAATTGGATGGTGTTTTTGTATATTCATTTAACTTATTTGAAGAAAAATTAAAAAATATTAATAAAAATACATAATTTCTAGAATAGTACCATTTCGTTTACAAAGTTTTTTAATCAGTTCAGTCTCTTTCTGAATCACAGGGAAAAACTTAAAATGAAATGAATCGAATATTGATTAATATTATACATTAAAACTTACCATTTTACTATTTTAATATATTTTTTAATATATAAAACGCGAAGGTGTCTGACTGATCTATTAATGTATAGCCCAAACTAGTTAGCTTGAAGAAAGGATTATGATAAATTCTTTATTTATTATAATCCCAAGGGGATTAGATAGTTGATGAAAGTTTGTACTCTGAAAATTTTATTACATCACGTAGTTTAAATTTATTTACATAACAACATATTTAAATTACGAAGCTGCGTATTTACATCTTATTTACGAAGCAATTTATTTACATCAACTTTGCAAAAACACTTTCATATTCAAAGAATTCCGAATAAACAAATAACAAACTAGATCCACATAATTTACTCAATTCTTCAAAGGACAATCATAACAAAGTTAATATCGTTACCCGACTCACAAATTTTAAGCCGAAAGGTCACATTCATAATTAAAGTACCGAGTTTTAAAATAACAATATTAATTACAACAAAGAAACAGAGCAACAATATCCCGGATACACACGCAATAATTAAATATTCATATGCACCTAAGTACTTATTATTTGGTACAAGAGATGCTGACACGTAATAAATTGTTTTTTTTTTGTTTCAAACTCGCAGCATAGAACTCTAGCTTTGCAGTTATAATATTTTTTATTAAAAGGCCCTTCTATAATTTCAAATTACGATTAAAATGAAATATATAATACCTCTGTATGTGGTAGTCGAGCAAGCTTAGGCACGAATTGAGCCAGCTCGCACCGGGGAAGTACCACACCCCCACAGAAGACCGACGTGAAATAGCATTCTGCTGCGTTTCGTTCGGTGAGTGGGGGAGCCGGAGGCCCATATCTTATTCCTTCCCCCTCCCAGTTCTTTCCTTTATTCCTTTCACCAATCCTTTCTTAATCCCTTCCCATTTTTATTATTGTATTTTAAATATATAAGATCTTTAAATAAACTTATATATAATACATCTATGTAAAACTAATAGATGTATGTATGTAAAATAATAGATGTATAAAAATAAACTTATATATTTAATATATATACATCTATTTCAAATGAACGTATTTCACGAGAATTTTCAAAGTAAATGACTATAACACATACCTTTTCTTTTCTATTGGTAATTATAGACTGGGCTTGTAAAAGCACGATTGGCATACTAAATGAGGAAAAAAGGTAAACGGTTAAAGGATAATCTTTATTTTCGTCAGGGCAGGGACTCTGGGCTTTTATTACCTCGAGATCACGACTTGACTTAATCTTATAAACCCCACTTATCTTAAAAATATTATTATTAGTGTAAAATCAGTCTTTTTACGGATTACCACTTCAGCCCAATGAAAGGCCTTATTTTGAATTATAATAAGAAGGCTCTTCGATTGAGAGACGTCACTTAAAACTACCTACACTATCACTAAAAAGCGTTATCAATTATTAAAATCTAGCTTACCACTCGCAGCTTTGCCCCCGTAGTGAATATATAATAAATAAATATGTAATCCCGAAGTTTTCTCCTCATAGTTCCCTTTTGCGTGTGATTTCCGAGATGAAAACTATGCTATGTCTTTTCTCGGGTTTCAAGCTACATCTAAATCTCACAAATATTTAGTGGCTTAGACCTGATGAATAGCGTAAAAGAGTAATGTTCGCGTTTAGATTATTGATAGAAATTAGCAGTATACGTTATGTATGTGTATGTGTGAATTTAAACTTCTTTTTATTCCAAATCGAACACTGAATAGCTTCACCATTTTCTCAATACATTTTTCAAAATAAATCTCAGCGATACTAGTTATTCAGCAGCTCTTACACTATAAAGTTATAAAGCGTAATAAATGTATATGATATTAATCATTTCGGTTTCATTAAACGAATCATTAGCTCATGAACGAGGACAAATTACACCAGCTTAACAGCAATTAAAGGTAAAGGCGTGATCATAACAATCATTATTCAAAGACTTTCGGTATTGCCTTAATCTTGAGACGAGTTTTTATACGGTTCTTAAATAACCTTCCCAGAAATGAAGGAGATTTTTAATTTGACTGGTTCGTTTTTGTTTTGGTACTATAAACGTGGATTTTCAACCGAATTACGTGATTCTTTTAAAAATCTACAGCTTACTTCCCTGTCAGAAACTTAGGTTAATATAAAAGACTAGCTGCGCCCCGCGGTTTCACCCGCGTAAGTCCATATCCCGTTGGAATATCGGGATAAAAAGTTGCCTATATGTTATTCCAGTTGTCCACCTGTCTACGTACGAAATTTCATTGCAATCGGTTAGCAGTCTGCGTGAAAGAGCAACAAACACACACACATCCTTACAAAATTTCGCATTTATAATATTCGTAGGATTTATCAATGTGAATAAATAACTAAAAAATTCACAATTTATTCTTTGACGTAGGAAAATTAAAACTGTCATGAAACAATTAAACCAGCTTACCTCTGATTTCAATCCGTACAAAAACCTGAATTGTATCAACACATAATAACACAATTAAGTTGCTGGAAACACCCTTAAACGGGACAAAAGCTCATTAATTACGTATGTCCATACAATTGAAACCAATATAGGTTAAAACGCGATATATATGCAAATAAGTACTATTGGGGAACGACTCACAATAATTATATTTCACCACATTCATTAAGCCGCCTATTTACCTAATTTTGTGACTACATTATGCTTAATAGGTTTTGATATTCGTGTTATTGGTATATTATTATTTATGGAATATTGTCGTCGTTTTTGTATGATTATTGCGGTTTGAATTATTATGCTATCGGAATGTTTTAACCAACTTTTGGGACCGCAGTGGCCAGTGACAAGCGAGTCTAGCCAATCATATAATGAACACTTATATCTAGAATCATACGGGCTATAAGTACTTAATTTAAGTGCAAAGATAATGAACAGTAAAAGCAGTAGACAACAATAATATAATATAAGGAATAAAATTGCAATGACCTGTAGTGATGGAATAGGAAACGCTCTTGTATTTGTGAATGTTTGTGTACCAAACTCGAAAAACATTACTGGAAGGAAAGAATTGATGACTGGATAGACGGAATGGACAGGAAAGGGTGAGGAAAACGAAACGTGCCCCCACTCACCGTACGAAACACAATGGCATGCTATTATTTCACGCAGTTTTCTGTGAGGTTTCCATCCATCCATTCCATTCCATCCCTGGTGCGAGCTGGACCAATACGTACCGAGGCGTGCTCGACTCCCACATTAAAAGTGCCGTCTGACGTAATCTGGTAAAAGCAACAATATTGCTATAAACTGTAAAAAGCATGACCAGGGACACATAGAAAGCACAGGCGTCTAATCGCTTAGCGTTATTTCTGTCAAAGGAGTATTCTAAAGGTTATTGTAAATCTAAGCTATTTATAGTGCATCATAATGAATTTTCGTAGAAATATTGCATAAAAGAAATACTTAAAATCCAGATTATATACTCTCACCCATAAAAATTCATAGATCTTTTAAATGGACCTTAAAAAGTTATATGTTGACTATACAAGCTCGCCCTTGCCGTTAAAATAATTTAAATTTAATTAATTACATATAATACCGTTAAAACTCGTTTTTCGTTACAACGCGTTTTCCTAGTCAGAACTAGTTGTGACAGAGCCATTGTTACAGTCAGGGAAAACAATATAAAAATAAATAAATTAATCAACTGAGGTTTTATTTTCGTCCAAGCTGATTTTCTTTAATTACCATATTATATAACAAACAAAAACACCCGCAATTTGCATATATACAAAGTGGGCGAATTGCTAAAGGATAACAAGGGAAGGGCTAACAAAATTAAATCACTGGAAAACTCTCGCCAAGTTGTCACCTTGCTAATAACATAATTAGAAGAAGAATTTCGGGCCGGAGTGAGCTTGGGTTAAGGCATTATAAGAATAAATAATGAGGAGGGATCAGAGGTATCGTGACCTCTCAATTAAATGCCCTAATTTATTTCGGTTTCAGTTTATATTTCTGCTGAGTCATTGATATAATTAAACGTATAATTATTATGTATATAGCATTAAAGTGAACAAAATTTTATAAATTTATATGTGTTTTAATTCATTTTCAGTTATTTAAAAAGAACTGAAAAATGCAATAACTGACAAAAATGTTAGTTTAAACTAGAATCTCACGATGAACTTTCATAACTCAATATTATAAAGAATGAAAACGCTTGAAGCTGTTCTTAGTGTCTATCCTTAAACATCATGAAAGTACCTAATACGTACTACTAAAAGTAGCGGAACAAATATAATTTACACCTCCACTACCATTCATAAAGCAAACACTTCCAGGTTCCAGAGTATTAGCACTCATTCGAGAGCTTTAGAGTACTTTATACATTCCCCTATGATATCTGATACAGTCGACTTTATGTGTTTACACCGAAATTCAGGGACGATTTTTGGTATTAAATTATATTTAAATAATACAACTTAATGTAGTAGACTTTTGGCCCGATAATACTGTAAGCTATACTGGAAACTGAAATGGAAGTGTATATGTCGTCGTCGTCGTTTCAGCCGTGGGACGTCTACTGCTGGAGAAAGGCCTCCCTCAAAGATTTCCACCACGACCGGTCACTGGCGGCCTGCATCCAGCGGCTCCCCGCCACTCGAACCAGGTCGTCTGTTCACTTCGTGGGAGGTCGTCCCACGCTTTGTCGGCCAGTAAGTGGTCTCCATTCCAGAACCTTTTTGCCCCAACGGCCATCGGTTCTACGGGCTATGTGTCCCGCCCATTGCCATTTCAACGTGCTAATCCGGTGAGCTATGTCGGTGAATTCGGTTCTCCTACGGATTTGCTCATTTCTGATTCGATCTCGTAAGGAAACTCCAAGCATAGCCCTTTCCATAGCACGTTGAGCGACGCTGAGCTTGTGCACAAGGCCTAGGGTTAGAGGCCAGGGTTAGTGTATATGTACGTGTGAATATTTATGTATATCTTGAAAAGCAATTTTTGTAGTAGTGTGCGAAGGTGAGAGTTAAACAAATAGTACATAGGTACAGTATCGCAATCTACTCATATTATAAATAACTCTCAGAATACAATATACATACAACAAATTTGAAAACAACTTTTTCTTCCCACATACCTTGCTTGAATCAACTTGCCATTTATTTAGCACCATTAATTGCTATTTAATTGCTTGATCCTTTATAAATAACAATCAAATGTACAGCTACACAATATGGTATTACATTAATTCAATTATCATATAAGACTAAAATATAAATCAAAAAGTTCCTATAAAATTCTCAAGAATATTAACACGAACAAACAGCTATTATCGGGCTCGTCGATCACTCGCGACGGTGTGACAGGCGGCCACTAAGTAGGAAATGAAATTGTGGATTAGAAACTCCGTGCACAGTTCGTTCTAGTATAAACTCCAGTATTCAATATAAGTTGCTTTGATGTTATGCTACGAACAAACATTTTCTAATTTGCGAGACGGTTTATTGGTATGTTATGTTTATTTTTACTCTGATGACTAGTGAATTTTAATGACTCGAAAATAACTACGTCATATACCGTTGTGCAAAAGCTTTTTTTTGACGTGACAACGTCTTAAATTAGCTTGCGGCTCGGAGTCACTCATGAAAAAGTGTAACGCCCGGTAACGTTACGATGAGTCACCGAACTATGATCGGTCCGCCGCGCGCGCAGCACTAGAGAATTAGGCGCATTGATTCGGCACGTGCTTATGTCTCTGTCTCTGTCTTTTTAGTAAACAAAATACATTTTCTATAGTTAAAATTTGTGCAATTCTTATTTTAATTCAATTCCTTGTTCCTATTGTGCAATTTAATAATATTCATATCAATAAATATTCTACCGAGAAAAAGACGTTGTCACGTAAAATCTTCGCCCGTAAAACCGACTTTACAGGCAACCATTTTTTTTAACAAAAAATTCTATAAAAAACCACAAGAATTGCTTATTAGGGATTTTTCAGTCGGGTCACTGATATGATACATATAATATTTCGATAGGAAAACAGATAACTGTGGTCTTTTTAAATACCATAGCATATTTCCGAGTACTGTTACCCCGACCTTGGCTCCCAATTCCAGTGTCCTCGAAGACTCACAACAAGAGGGTTTTCATAAAAAAATATATGGATAGCAATATGAATTCATTTCTTAGATAAAACAACAAATTATAACATTTATTACTAAAACAAAATCTTTTTAAAATCAATCATGAGGTCACACTTAAAATATGTCCTTTCCTTCAAAATGAGAATAATTAAAATTGGTTCTTGAAAGACGAACCTAACCTAACCTAACCACAAACACACAAAAACCTAAAAAGCATATACTGTCAAACTTTTCAATTGCTCTTCCTTTTGCGGAGTCGGTTAAAACATTTTGATACGTGTAGCAAAATATAATGCACTTTTCAGCTAAAAATAATCCCCTCAGCTTATTTGAGACCGTTAGCGTGTCTAACGCTAATTTTATAAGTAACATACATGATAAGATTAGCTTGAGCTTAACTTTATGTTTTATAGCTTAAGGTATGCTTTTAAGTAAGATTAGTTTGGACAGAGCTTTGGTTAATGGTAAAAAGCATTGAATGTGAAAGTCTCGAATAAGTAAGTACTTTGTCCCCTTGTGGGGTATGGGGTGCTTGTTCAAATATTTTTGCCTCGCGGTTTTGCCCACGTGGTACCTGTTTTATAGCCTATTGCCTTCTTCAAAAACTGGGCTGCTTAACACTGAAAACCTTATCAAATCGGACCAGTAGTTCCTGAGTGCGTTCCACCAAACAAACAAACTCTTCAACTTTATAATTATCATCAGCCTTTATATGTTCCCACTGCTGAGACACAGGCCTCCTATGAGGGTTCGGGCCATAATCCACCACGCTGGCCAAGTGCGGGTTGGCAGATGTCACATGTAGTCGAACTTTTGATTCTTGGACATGCCGGTTTTCTCACGATGTTTTCCTTCACCGTTTTAAGCAGTGGTGATGTTATCCACGTGGAGATAAGTTGAAAAATCAATATATTTCCTGCACGCTCACCCGGTCTCGAACCCCGACTTATCGATTATGATATCAAATCTCAACTTTATAATATTAATATAGATTTTTCTCACCCAGTGTTAATATTCAGATTTCCATGTTCTCGTAAACTAATTTTGTTTTATGCACTAAAAATATCAGACGAACTATAAGCTTGCGTTGCCAGTGCTAATAAAAAAGACATAATAGTTTTCACATATTCGATCACCATAAATATTCGAGACAAAATAAAGTTTTCAAATACCTAAACAATTTTCATTTTTATCCACAGATAACTAATATTCAATTTAACGACATCCACTATAAAAGCGTGTTTATAATATAACGTTCTCACACTCTCAACACATGCAAGTTAAAATGGAACAGACCAAACTCAATTTATCAAACACTTAATTATGATAAAAATTAAGTTAAGTGTTCCGGTAAAATGCGGTTAAAAATCTTTCGGAATTAATTATCCCAGCGTTACGTTACACGCAATGTAATTTTGCGTCATTTTTGAACATATTTCAACATTTAATTTCGTTAAAATTTTATTAAAGAATGACGTTTCACTTTTCGACTATTTAAAATTTTCTGTACAAATTTATGGTGATCATTTTTAATAATTTTATGACATTGTGTTTACTATAGTATATTATTTATTCCATATTCATGTTTTTTATGAAGTAAATGTAGAGGTAAATAAGAACGAACAAAACTTTATCCGGAAAGTTTTTTGAAATTAATATGTCATTTTCGCAGAAAATTCTGAAAAATCAATGTTTTGGTCCCGTGATACAACTTTTTTGGGCCATTACATTGGGAATTTTGATGTCTTATTTTTAATGTTACCAATTTTCAGATAGGATTTTATTGTTGTCTTAAATGACTAGATTGGTCTGACTAGTATTGTAACACTGACGTATAACTAAATACGAAGCAATACATTATCAATAGAAACGAAGCAACACAGCTTACTTTAAAATATTCTATGGAATTTGATAATTTTTGAATGAATGAAATATTTTTGTAGGACCCTATCTATAGTCCCATGTCCCTTTGAGGGATAGAGTGATCGTATTCAAATACGTTTCACTGATTGATGCTTTCCCAGGCGAGCTGGTAAACTATTCTGTCATAGGAAAATTTCTTCAGTTCCTACCTGAGACTTGCCTCATAAAGGCTATAATGGTAATGTTATATAACAATAGATTTTCAAGAATAAAACACTTGTAAATTTTCTTTTCTCGAGCCATATCGTTTGTCACGGCAATTTCGAAACTTCGCTATCGGGTTATGTGAAAAATTTCCTGTTACCCCCTCAACTTTGGTCTTTGTAAGCCGATATTTCAAGACTTTGAAAAATATAAGAATTTTTAATAAACAGCTTTGTTGAGAATTTCTCATCCGAGTGTGGCGTAACGAGTTTTTGTATTTCTTAACCGTATAGCAGCGTTAGATCTTTTGAGTTTGAAATTTATTTATTTATCATGGTGAGTTAAAAATTTTAATATTAATTAAGCACATATTGTATCCTAACAATTATACCAACTTTCTTATCTTATGACCAGCCATGACAATCTATTTAATATGAACTTTAAAAACAAATGCACAGATATAGGTACGGGTTTTGTTCCTATGTAAGTAAAACAAGTCGGACGAAGTAAGCTTCAGGAAATTAAAACCTTACAATCCACGGATTGCCGCTTGAAATATACACGTAGTTCACCTAAGAGCTGGATTAAATGATTTTATCTTTTCTGTTTTTGTATAGAAAGGAAAGACGCCTTTATTTAAAAGAAGAGATTTATAGATTGTTTTATATTTTGTAAGTGTGCAATAAAGAATAAATAAATAAATAAACAAAAATAAACGCAATGTAATTTTACCCTCATAGGAGGCCTGTGTCCCAGCAGGGGGAACATATATGGGCTGATGATGATGATGATGATGATGAAATAAATAAATAAGAGAAGGTGCATTTGGGTACAAGGCACACTAAACAAAAATATAATAAATCATAACAAGAGGTAGTATTTTATAGTCATGAACACATGGGTCATAAGAAAGAAACAAAAAAGATGATTGCTGCTACAGAGAAGAGATGAGAAGAAGTAGAAGTTACTTTGATTGTTTAATCCATAAGTAATTTTAATAATTGTAATAAACTAGGGGTCAGCCCCGGCTTCGCCTGAGGTATGTTTTTACTCTCCATCTCCTAACGTTAAAAGAAAAATTAACCAAATTTCAATAAGAAAGTTAAAAGAAAAATTGTATGGATTGGCGGAGCCGTTCTCGAGCTACGCTTAGTAATACTTTTTTAATCCTATTTATATATATAATTTTACATATGAAACTTATAAATATTTGAATTCCTTTCAAATTTATCTTGCTATTTAATCCTATTAATATAGATAATTTTACATAAAAAACTTATAAATATTTCAATTCCTTTAAAATTTATCTTTAGTCAATTAACCTACAAATTCAATACACCTCGAAAACTTTTACACTTAACGTAACGACTGGTTTTCACCTACCTTACCCTGTTTCCTTATCCAAAGAGAAATTAAAGTAAAGCTCAAACTGGGACTCAATATAGCGCCTTGTTTTTAACTCCGTTCTTTACACAAGGAGGTAATTTATGACCCAATCAATCATGAAGCCCTATTGAATTTATTACGTGGAACTTAATTAAAACATTAAAACAATGAATTAATTAGATGAGGTTAAAGCACAACTTGCTCTTAGGCTGTACACTGAGTACAAAAGAAAACCATTTTACATTAATTACATGATTTAAACATCATAAATATACATAATGCTCATATAATGTTTTGTTGCTTAATAGACTGTTTGTATTTATAATTATTATTTTGGGAGCGATCACATCACACAACACATTCTTAGGTACTTTATAGATTAAGTTTTATGTGTTGGGTTCCCTTTTAAATTAAAAAATTTCGTTTTTTTATACTTATCTAAGCTATTTTGTTTTTAAACCAAACTGATAATGTAAAATTATTCTATTTTAACTATTTCATCTAGGTGAACCGATTTTAATGACTCTTTTTTTTTCTTTAAAAGCTTATATATTACTAAAGAAAACTTCTGCTTAGAAGTACACAAACTTTGTACCAACGAAGCCATGGAAAATGTTAAAGCTACAGTTACAAAAAGAATGTTATTTTCCATTCTGCAAAAACTGATTCATGTTTTATTAAATTTAATAGTTTATTACAGCATTCTTACCTTTGGCGCTTTTATAAGTCGACTAGCTTTTCACCCCGATTTCACTCGTAGTACATATATAGCCTATGTCACTCAGTGTAATTGCAGCTTTCTAATGGCGAAAGAATTTTTGAAATCGGTCCAGCCGTTTACGTGTGATGGCACCGTGACCGTGATAAAGGGAAATTGGGATTCATCACTACATAGTATAAAACAAAGTCTCTTTCTCTGTCCCTGTGTACTTTTGTATGTTTAAATCTTTAAAACTACGCAAAGGATTTTGATGGGTTTCATTTCAAAGATAGAGTGATTCAAGAGGAAGGTTTGTATACAATAACATCTTTAAAACTACTCTGAATTTAACGCGTGTGAAAACGCGGGCAAACGCTAGTTTATATATACATATATATAGACTAACAGAACGCAATGGCAAATAGAATCACCCCATTATATTATGTAAGAAGCATTATTCTTAAGCCGTGTAATTAGCGCTGCTTTTTTGCGACTATAAATAGGTCCCAATGCTTTTGCCATGTTCCTGACCCGAGATTAAACTTAACCGCCGATTAATCCCTATTTACCGGTTGTTTTAACGTTAACTACAAGTAAAACAACGGTTCGCGGGTTTAAGTATGGGCAAAATCCTTTTAATGGGTAAGGGGCTTAAATTAAAATCGATGTTATACTTAAAAATAGGGAGAAAAGTTTTTGGTCATGGCAACTGTAGATGTTTAATATAACTAGCTGTTGCCCGCAGCTTCGCCCGTGTAGTCAAAACGAATTTTCATTGTACACACTTTCATTCCTTTTTTATCCCCTTGGGGATAAAATTTATCAAAATCCTTTCTAGGGGATGCCTACGTCATAACATCTATCTGCATACCAAATTTCAGCCCGATCCGTCCAGTGGTTTGGGCTGTGCGTTGATAGATCACTATATCGGTCAGTCACCTTTGATAGATTTAGATCTATGTTATTCCGTTAGTGTTTATAGTAAAACTGGCTGACAGGACTTTTTATGGACACCCTTAACATTTAGGAGTATGAAGATGTCTGATTCGTAGAATTACCCGTAACAATTTTCTTCAAAATTCGTCCTGCCGTTTCAGAATAGTTTGACGACAAACACTGCGCCACGTCAAAAATGACCTCAAAAATGACTGTATCGTGAATCAACATTAGGAAAAGACGAAGTTTTGAGTATATTTGCCTAGTTTGTATACAATTTTATTACTATAGTAAATACCACGCCCTCATGACTTAAAACAATCTAAAAATAGCACAAATCCTTTATAAATCTACACCAATATTATAATAAAGAGGAACCACTTGATTATATGTTTATAAATTACTAACAGCTCTTTGACAACACGGTACACGAGGAAGAAGTAACCAATTAAAGCTTTAATTTGTTCCCACTCAATCAGCTGAAATATATTCACATGAAATAACCCCTACCACGAATGGGGAACTCGTTTTAATATGCAAATGTCGAATCCGAGTATACGCGTGATAGCTTACAAATTGAATTGCCAACTCGATCCTCGTATAATATGCTAGGAACAGCTATTTTAGTGAGTTTTCTATTACCCGTGGTAATGGGTTCTGTAGAGGTGTCTGAAGATGCATGCAATTTATTTGCAAAAGCGCAATAGATTGAAAAGAACACAATACGAAGGTATATATTATATATTCTTCTAAATAATATAAATAACTAAACTTAATTTAACAATTTTTTGTGGATTATTTTGTATACAACAAATGTTTTAGACAATGCATCGTAAAATATTGTTTCGCTATATTGGTTTGTTAGTAGTAGAATAAGGTTTGCCCAGTCAGCTGGCAGTTTTATCAGATTATTTATTCACTAAATGATTGTAACATTAGATAACGAATGTATATAATATTATAGGTGTTTTTTAAACACGCTTTCACTTCATAATAATATATCCTAGGCCTATTTCCTTCTCCTTGCCCTTCCCAGTCCATTTCATCTTTCCAGTCATCAATCCTTTCCTATTCCCTATCCGTTAAAAGCGGACAGCGCATTCTCCGAGGTCTGAGCCTCTGCGAATGTTCATAGGCGGTGGTGATCGCTTACCATCAAGCGAACCACCAGCTCAGTTGCCCGCTATGACATATAAAAAAAATAATGATTATAATAATTGTACTCTGAGGTAAAAATTCGAAAAACTAATTTAAGGCGCGGATTAAAGTAAAAAATTCATCATCTTTTTTAAAATTCTTTATGCAAAATATGATTCTAAAAACAGGCGAAATGTTAATAAATCATTAAAACATCAAGCCGGAGTCACTCTGAGGGTCAAAGGTCGGAATTGAATTATCCTATTTCTTTACGCATCTGTATACTTTTGAAATTTGTAATTGAGATGCTTATTTAGAATTCAAACAATGGAATTATATGGAGCTGCTAATACTCTTTATTTCAGTACTTTGTAACAAAGGACATAGTTCGAAGAATAATGGAGTATTTTCAATAATTATTCACTTAAAATTTTACACTTAAAATAGATAAAAGCAGTTAAATAATATATTTAACTCAGCAGTCGTTACCTAAAATATTTCATGTAATTTTTTATATGAAATATTTTAAACAACGACTTCTGATTTATATGTTTTTAATAAACATTTTTCTATGTTTAGCAAAATAAAACATTTACATTTTTTCATTGCGGAATGCCGTTTTTACAGTTAGTTCTAGGTTAGTTTTGAAATAATAGCTTTGAACGAGCAGGTCATTGAAACTTATTGTATAAATCAATATATTTTAAGTACTTGCTTATATTATAACATAATAATCAGTCTGCACTTTGATCATTTTTTAAAATGTATTCTGCATACTGTTCAAACGCAACACCAAAGAGAATCTAAAAATAAACAATTGCATACATCGGTAATGTTTGCTAGTCAGAAAGCTTCGATCAACGAAAAAGCTGTTGCAAAACAAATCCTACAGTAGAAGAGTTTTACAATGCATCATTCATAATCCCCATAAAGGCTTTAACCGTATGAGATGGGAGACGAATGACGTATTAGCAGCTTTCTCTATTTTTCACCTCGATAGCTAGCTAAAGTTCTAGATATGTATCTTTTGAAGGTATGAATTGTTATGGAAATTTTGAAGGAAAATGGAAGAATATAAAAAGGGCATTCTGAGGTGTGTCCATGGAATTCCAGGATAAAAAATCTACAATATCCTTTCTGGGGTTTCAATCTATATCTGATATAAATTTTATTAGAATCGGTTCTATGTTTTCGGCGTGGAGTAGAGACAAACAGAGCTACCCGGGTTTTATAATATTAGTAGGGATTTCTAATGAAGTATCCTGAAAATAACGATTTTACATGCAACATAATATACGCAAGATGAATCTTAAAATACTTTTAAAAAGATTAACGATCTATCGTATTGTAATGTGCATTCAGCTCAATGATTTTCACTGAGAATTTTACTGGGAGGTAATTTACCGTACTAAATAAAATACATGGACGAAAGTTGTAATCGTCTGAAGTAATTGAAAGAAGAATAAAGATGGGAGACGAATTTGTATGTGTTTTTCTTTTATTACATGTTTCTCCTTTATTTATCTATCTTCTCTGTGTTCGATAAAGATTTAAATAAATAAATAAACTTATACGTGATTTACAGATCTTCCCTGAACCAGGCTTTAGCTTCTAAGATCTGAATTCGCAATTTACACCTCGCCTCATTTCTCCACAAGGAAATATAAAATAAATATATAATTTTAACAAAGAACTAAAGTGACTTCAAATTGACTGAATATCACAATATCTTCATAACCACTATATGTTCACACGCTTTCAAATAAAAAGAATACTACAATCAGTTCTCCCCGTCCAAATATCTGATGATAACAAACACAAAAATGCGGTCAAATTGAGTTCTGCCCTGAAGTCATATACAATGCTATAAAACAAAAAATTTAAAGTCATATACTACCATTCTATATAAAAAGTTTTAATCTCGTACAATATTGAGAAAGATCTTCTGTAAATAACAATAAAGCATATATCCTCAAACATTCAAAAATGTTCACTTCAGTAAAGGTGTTCCAAAAATATTAACACGTACAATCAATTACAAGAAAATGCCTACATATTTGATGACTTCCAAAGCTTTATATCCGCGTCGATGTGATTTATGAAACTGCCAAACATTTCAATTAGAGAAGCTAGTCAGTATTGATTGATTTTCCCTTATCAACTTATAATTCTTTTGTCGTGGCGCGTTTATTGAAAACAATTTGTGGTTGAATTTGTTGATTATGGCAATTGGTGATAACATGGTGCGTCTAGCAATGTGGTTTGGAGACAAATTTGTTACTGCGTTTCTATTAATTATTATATTAGAATCTATTAATATTATTGATGGGAAAGTAGCTCTATTTGTCTGGGAAATCATCGAACAGCTTTTAATGAAATTTGGTACAGAGATAGTCTGAAATCGGAGGAAGGACATACAAAAAAATGTCACCGACGTCCCTAGGGGAAGGGACATCGTTGACATTTATTGTAGAAATCAGTTATTTTATTTATTAAATAAAATATTAGCCTTCCTTGTACATTTTTCAAAATCAAAAATCATTATCAAAGATATACCATGTCCTTTTATAAGAAGGCTTTTAAACGTAAATGGTAATTGACATTTTTAAGAACAACCACAGATAGTCCGAGCGAAAACGTGTACAAACACTAGCCATAAAATGTCTGAACTCACAGGCAATTTATTATTCATTTTACATCTTTGAATCTTGTTATGAGAATAATGATATTCTCGAAATCAAAGCGTTTGCATTACAATACTGGAGCTGGCAATTTTCACATCAAAGTCCTGTTAATATTCAACTTGAGGTATTGCTCTTGCGATGTATATGTATGTGAAATTTAAAACAATTTCTATGATACTTTAAATGCTGGTATAATGGCAAATATTCCTTGCTATATTTAATAGTCTGTCTGACTGTCCGTCTATCACCAAGCTGTATCTTATGAACTGTGATAAAAAGTTGTCGCTATAACAACACATACTAAAAATTTAGGTCAAGCAACGTTTGGCACGGTTGTAAATTGGATGGGTGAACTGTCTTTTGTCGAATTTCTATAGCTTGTTTGTATTCCTAGGAGTCGCGATTCCAGCTCGCGCACCAAGATTATTTTAACCGTTTTCCATAATTTCATAAGGCTTGTGGTCTGATATCCTAATTTAGGGAAATTAGGATATCAGATATTTATTTATTCTTTATTGCTCAAAAACAAAACAGCAAAGAATGTTCTAATCTTAAACTTTAAATTGTATTATTTGATATATAAATTATTTATTGATAATATATTTTTATAAGGGAAAGATTTAGACATAGTCATATTTCATGAACCCTACTTTATGATGAATGAAATAATTATAAAAAATAAATCCCTGCTAGTTCGTCCTAAAAATATATTTCGCACGTTATTACTACATGAAATAAATATTAAAATATAAATTCATCACAACCTTCATAACTCATAAACGGAGGGAAAATATAAATTCGAAATACATGTAAAACATTAAACACACGAGTTTTTTGAAGATCGTTAACTCAAATGTCCACATGTTCGGTCATTTTACCCCTTTTAGCAGTCCTCCATTTGGCGTTTATTTTTATTTCTAATTGGGTTCCGCAAAAACCTATTATATTTTTAATGTGTAAGTCGAGGACGCATCGGCACGAATTGGGCCAGCTCGCACCGGGGAGGTACTAAAAATCGGCGTGAAATAGTAGCATGCTACTGTGTTTCGTTCGGTGAGTGGGGAAGATGGAGGCTCGCTTCCTTTTCCTCCCCATTCCCAGGCCATTCCATTTTTTCCAATTTCAATTTATTGATTTAGGGGGATTCCTTTCCTTTACCCCCTTAAAAGTGGGCAGCGCAGACACCGAGGTAGTGACTCTGCGAATGCACTGCTATCTTTGATAGGCGGTTAAGGTAGTTTTATCATCTTATAATGAGTCCAGTCAAGAATATATTCTATTTGTAAAATAACACAAAATGTTGATGTCAATCCAATCGCCTAAAACAGAGAAAGATTTACAATAAACAAAACCGTTACGTGCCAGCCATGGGACAATCTTTTCGCTAGCAATTCCTACTAAGATTATAAATGCGAAATTAAAACATGTCCAACTGTTTGTCCCTTCTTCACGCTTAAGCCGCATTACCGATTACGATGAAATTTCGTACGAACATAGTATGAGAACCGAAAAAGGATACCGAATAGTTTTTATCCCACGGGAACGAATCGTGGGGTTAAAACTTCGCGATCTTTTCACAACCATTCCACTTTTGCCTTTAACTACGCGAACAGCCGTTGATAGCTAGTTATAAAGAACAGCTGTCTCATCCAAAATTACAACAAGAAATTACCCCAAAATGTCCCCAAAACATAAATATACGGAACGCTCCAAACAAAAAGAGCAACCCGTTTACCGAAACAAGTTTGTACAACGCAATATGGCACACGGCTGCCGATCGATGTGAATTAGCATTTAAAACGAACCCTGATGAATGTGATGAAAAATTACTTGCGGGGTGAAGTGGATGACGCTGTTTCATCTTGTAGATTGATGGTAATTCGCTAATTATCGTGGTGGAGGCACGTTTTCTTCAGTTATTTTACAAATGTATCTAGTTTGGTAAACTGAAAAATACGCTTGAAAAATAAAATTAATTGAATTATCTGTACTCATATATATTAGGAAATTTATGTAATCCCGGCGATCGTTTTTGGCGTGTGCAAACAAATCAAATCCGTCCGTTTAAAGTGAATCAAAATCGACTTTAAAGGAGTCGGTTACATACAAACATACAGGTAGATATGAGTGTTTATAAATGCCGAATTAATGACTTACGAAATTGTAGGTTTTGGTTTTAGTTGTATGAAAATAATATAAAGTTTTAAATCTATATATATAAAATTCTCGTGTCACAGTTTTCGTTGCCATACTCCTCCGAAACGGCTTGACCGATTCCTCTGAAATTTGGTAAGCATATTGGGTAGGTCTGAGAATCGGCCAACATCTATTTTTTATCCCGATATTCCTACGGGATACGGACTTACGCGGGTGAAACCGCGGGGCGCAGCTAGTATAATATAAATAAATTATAATTGCTGCACCACCAATATCTATCCTTTTGTATATTGAAAAATCCTACCCATAGGTTGCCTAGTAGAAATCGCTTAGTAGCGATAAGGCCGCCTTTTTGGCTCTATTTTAGGTTTTTATTATTCATTTGTTTTTCCTTTTTATATATTTTTTTTTAAATTGGTGCTAAATAAAGTGTATTATTATTATTATATAAAATGACGTACAAAAGTCTCAATCGGTACTTTTTGGGACTATATTAGTGTGAATTTTTATTGCCTTTTTTAATGTATTATACAAACGCATTATTTTTTAATTATAATTATTTTATTGCGTCGTGTTACAACCGTGAGTTGGAATTACTTAGGATCTAGTTGAGAACTAGTGCCAGGTTCACGCCTGACACAAGCTGAATCTTTTTTGGCGGTACTGTGGTTTACACTGTTTTCTTCCTCCTCTGCCCTCTACTGCCTTACGAACCGGTGGTAAATGTCATAACTGTGTAATATGACGAGTCTGTGCATCTATATGAAGTTTTTTTTTTTAATATTTTTTTTTTCATATGAATTGTTGAGCGTGGTGCGTAATACCATCTTGGAAAGATGCAGCTTTCTAATGGTGAAAGAATTGTTTTAATCAGTCAAGAAGTTTTTGCGTGAAAACGTTACAAACATACAAAGATAAAATTTCCTCTTTATTATATTAATGTAGACTGTATATACCATATGCCACTAGAGGACTTAATTGAAAAATAAATCCTTCCGTACATGAATATTTAAATTCCTGCAAATTATTAAATTAATATAAAGTGAACGTAACTCATTAATTAAATTAGTTTTAATTAAATCCAGCTCACTGAAGATACTTTGTGAATGAGTGAGTTTAAACTGTTGTGAATATAGTGTCATTTAGGGATGCGACCAGGGTTTTGATGTCGATAACTTTGATATGATAATTTGTAAAACAGTTGCCTATAGTTGATTCCATTTGTTTAAATACTGCGTTATACTAAAAGTCCGCCCCGGCTTGGCCCGTGGTTAAGCCTATATTATTCAGCAAAGATGTAGCTTTCTGATGAATTGAATTATTTCAATGGTGAAATAATTTTAGAAATCGGTCCATCATTTTTTGTGTGAAACCATACACACAAAAACACAAATGTTTCAATTATAGCTAGTTGCAGCAATAGTAAAATATCGTCATATGTTATTTGTCATAGGAGGCCCTCATAGGAGGCCTGTGTCCCAGCAGTGGGAATATATATGGGCTGATGATGATGATGATGATGATGATAATGTTATTTGTGTCATACATGTCGTGTGTTTTATTTTAATTACAAATTGAAACGACAAATTAAGGAAACCGCAGAAAAAGACAAGTAAATTATAATTGTGTTTTCACAAATATAAATTGTTGCCACGATCTTTTTATGATTATTGGATTAATATACTACTGATAGTTCGCGTAAATAATTCGGTCAGTGATCAGCACTACCCACGAACAATCACAGAGGTAGTACCACTGCGAATGATCTGCTTGCTTATAAGAGAAAAGGAATAAGGGAAAAATTGACGACTGAGCACAAGGAATGGACTGGGAAGGTCAAGGAGGGAAACGGCTCTCAAGCTCCCCCACACACCGAACGAAACACAGTAAGATGCTACTATTTCACGTCGTTCTATGGATGTATATATGGAATCATATTAAATATCGATGTCAGATTGTGTATTAATGTATGATGGATCCATATATGGTATATCGATAACAAATTGATATAAGCACATCCCTAGTATCATTGATGGCACATTTATCGCTGGAGGGTTCCTTCCCCAGGTCAAGCAGATAGCTGTTACTTGATGTTATTCCCATTAACTTAACGTAACTTATTCACGAGTAAAGTTTTTTTTGCTGCTTCTGCCTGTCTTATGTTAATTATATTAAGTATAGAAAAATACAAATAAAAAGACATAAAATAATATATAAGGAAATTATGACTATTATAACAATATGTATGTGCGTCTGCAAGAAGACACTGGCTCAGCATACTGTTACAGAGGAAGTTCCCACACGATGATAATTGGCTACAAAAAAAATTGTAAGTATTATTGTACTAATACTTATCGATACTTCATCATCAGCCCATATATGTTCCCACTGCTGGGACACAGGCCTCCTATGAGGGTTCAGGCCATAATCCACCACGCTGGCCAAGTGCGGGTTGGCAGATGTCACATGTCGTCGAACTTTTTGATTCTCGGACATGCCGGTTTCCTCACGATGTTTTCCTTCACCGTGAGCAGTGGTGATGTTATCCATATGCGCAGATAAATTGAAAAATCAATTTATTTCCTGCACGCTCGCCCGGTCTCGAACCCCGACTTATCGATTTTGAAGTCCGAGGTTCTCACCACTGAGCCACCACTGCTTTTTTATCGATACTTAAGTAACATTATTTAATATCACAAGCAAAGTTATTTCTCATCTCTATAATATTTAAGTTAGCTTGTAACATAATGTCCACCATAAGTATTCATTAAGTTATCTCTAACAAAGTGCACTTAGGAACTATACTTGCAAGTTATAAAGTAATATTTCAGTAGTTTATTTGAAGATACTGTATAATTTACATTGTTCAATTACGTTTGGGTATTTAATAGTGAAAAATATATCTTTAATAATGGTTTCATGATACAAGTGTTAATTAAAATTGTCTCCTTAAAACAACCTTCCTACTAATATTATAAATGCGAAAGTTTGTAAGGATGTGTGTGTGTTTGTTGCTCTTTCAAAAGCTACTGAACCGATTGCAATGAAATTTGGTACGTAGAAAGCTGGACATATAGAATAACATATAGGCAACTTTTTATCACGATATTCTTACGGGATACGGACTTGCGCGGGTGAAACCACGGGGCGCAGCTAGTTATACAATATAAATCAAATAATCAAAATCATGGTTTTTTTTTTAATTCTAACCTCTTGTTCCAGCTTCATTCACTATAGCAGGATAAAATAGTACAATAATAATCATGTGTTGCCAAAGAACGCAATAATATTATCAAATATTGTAAATATTCATTTTTGTTAGGAATTTTATAAAAAACCAATATATCTAGGTAACATAGGCTATCTATACACATAAAATCAAAGGTGACATAATGATCTATCAACGCACAGTCCAAACCGCTGGACGGATCGGGCTGAAATTTGGCCTGCAGATAGATGTAATAACGTAGGCATCCGCTAATAAAGGATTTTGATAAAATCTACAACTATAAAATAGGTGATGAAAGTTTGTACCTGTGGGCAACAGCTAGTATACTAATATAAAATATATGTTGTTTTTTATTGTGGGAGTCGAGCACGCTTCGGCACGAATTGGGCCAGCTCGCACCGGGGAAGTACCACACCCCCACAGAAAACCGGCGTGAAATAGTGGCATGCCACAGTGTTTCGTACGGTGAGTGGGGGAGCCGAAGGCCCGTTTCCTTTTCCTCACCCGTCCCAGTCCATTCCTTCTTTCCAGTCGTTAATCCATTCCTTTTCCCTTACCCCAAAAAAGTGGGCAGCGCATTCGCAGAGGCGCTACCTTTGCGAATGTTCATGGCCGGTGGTGATCGCTTACCATCAGGCGAACCACAAGCTCAGTTGCCCGCTATGACATAAAAAAAAATATGTATTAAGGAAAGTGGTGTTAGTTACACTATTGATAACTCAAGAACGCATTAACTGATTTGGCTGAAAATTTGTGCGGACGTAGCTTAGACCCAGGAGACGGACATAGGAAAGTTTTTATCCCGTAAATCCCTCGGAACGGGAACACGCGAGTAAAACGGGTCTATCTTACCAGCGACTACGCGAGCAAAGCCGCGGGCGGAAAGCTAGTGATTTATAATTAACAACATACACTAAGGAATTCTTTGTACATTGTCATGAAACCGAATCCTGATAGTTGTATATCATCTGTTCTTTATATTTCCACTTCTTTTACAATTCATATATAAAAATTGAAATTGATAGTAGGTATTGGAAACTATATCCCTACTAATATTATAAATGCGAAAGTAACTCTGTCTGTCTGTCTATTACGCTGTCACGCTTAAACCACTGACCGATTTTGACAAAATTTGGTATGAAGATAGAACTGAACTTGAGAAAGGACATAGGATACTTTTTATCGCGAAAACAGGGTAGAAAGGGTTGAAAGAGGGGATGAAAGTTTGTATGATAGTTCGTTATTGTCAAACCGATTTTGATGAAACTCGGTATGAAGATGGAGCTAAACGTGGGAAAGAACAAACCATACTTTTTAATGCGAAGAAAATACTCCCTACCATGTCGCGCGATATAAGCGAAATTCCACGCAGGCGAAGCCGCGGGCGAAAAGCTAGTTAAATTATAATTAAACCTGAGGCTGACCGGAGGCCCATATCCTTTTCCTTCCCCTTCCCAGTCCTTTCCTTTATTCCTCTCGCCAATCCTTTCTTAAGCCTCTCCCAATTTAAAGTCGGCAATCCATTTGTAGAGGCGTAAGGTCTGTAATCGACTTTACGTCTCTACAAATATTCATGGGCGGTGGTAGGGCTTACCATCAGGCGTCCCACCAGCTCCATTGCCGACTGTGACATAAAATAAGAACCTTTCTGAATAGAAGCATAAGAAAACCTAGAAGTGCTTACCGAGGTCCATTGCCGTGGTTTCTATACTGGTGTCTCTCTGATCATGTCCGTCATCCATCCAGTTGGAGAATTTAATCTAGTTTAGTAGTACTACTAGAAAGAAAGAAAGAAAGAAAGAAAAACATTTATTTGACACAGACATACACACACACAACAGATCAAACAGAAAAAACAGAAGCATACAATAAAAAACAAATATATAAGAGGAAAAAATAGATAAAAATAAAAATTTACACTTAACAATTATGTGTGGCTGCGTGTGCCAAAAAGGGATGCCACTCAGGAAACCTGAGGCTTAACGCCTCAGCTCTGATTTTCAGTGGCACCCTTTCCTTTTACTAGTAGTAAGGTAGTAGACTAGCTGAAATACTCGGAAGAAACATTTATTCAAGTGATTTTTTCCTACTCCTCTATGTGTTTATAGTTTTGATTCAGATATGAAAAACATCATCATCATCAGCTCACATATATATGTTATATGGTATATGTTCACACTGCTGGGACACAGGCCTCTTATGTGGATTCTGGTCGCTGGTCAAGTGCAGGTTGATGTTACTTCCTTCGCTGTATCGAGTGGTGGTTATCCACATGTATAGATAAATTGGAAAATCAATTTTCCTGCACGCTCGCCTGGTCTCGAACCCTCGACTTACCTATTTCTTTAATCGGAAGTCCTCACTACAGAACCACCACTGCGTTCTAACAAAAAACATATTTTCAACTAATTAATTTCTATTGAGATAAGTGTTTTGTTTTAGATATGACCCCAGGGGCAGGTTTTAAAGCAATAAGGGCCATTGTCTCGCACATAAATGATGATAGTGGAGAGATGTGACGACGGCTACAGTTGGACAGAGTCCAGGTTCAAATCCGAGCAATTAGGATTACCTGAATGCATACGACCCTTTATACAGGATGTTGTTTTTGTGTTAATAAAATAAATATTAGTAGCTGCAAACATCGAGAAGTGAAGAAGATTAAAAAAATGAATAAATCAAAAATGGCCAATCATCTTTTTAATGACCGTGACAGCCGTTGCTTAACCATTTATGATTATGATTTTTTTTTTGTTTGTTGTTATAGCAGCGATAGAATAACATAATTTCTGAAAATCTTATCAGTGCATCTGTCACGGTGAGACAGTTCACAGTACAGCCTGTGGACAGACAAACAGACAACAAAGCCTTAGCAATAGATGCCGTTTTTAGCAATTGGAGACGGATCCCAAAAAGAACGAGACAAGGCCAGGCAAGACAAACCCAGTTCACGACTTAATTCCAAATTAAACACCCTGTACATTCGGCTGTAATATTATCTAATCCCGAGGTCACACTAGCCAACACAGGTTACGTAACACATAGAGACTGCTCTAATTCCTATGTGACTAGTCAATATATATGGCTAGTTCAAAGTTCATCACTACACTATGTATAACTATTGTTATGTTTGTTTGTGTGTTATACAGTAAATTGTCATTGCTATAAGCCGGTAATCCGATTAATATAGCGAATGTTTTATCGTGTGAAGGATCTTTGTGGATATAATGGTGGACGCTAAATGTTATTGTTAACCGACTTCAAAAGATAGGAGATAATTAAAACGTACTCTTATGTGCTGTTATGATTTTTACTGAGGGAACCGTTTGGTTTAATACCACCGTATTTAAATTTTGTTTAGTTCTAAAAAATTTAAGACGGACTAGATTTTTGCTTACAATAATTATCTATAGCTTTAAATAGTTGCCAACTAATCTAAATAAATGGAATAACCAAATTTTTTAAATCAATAATAACATGTACCTAAAACATACAAAAAACACATACTTATACAAGTGCAAAAATTATTGTATTGTAGGTTAACAATACTTGCTTAAAAGAACTTTTTTCAAACACCTGAAAATAAAATTTAAAAAGGTCCCTAGGCAACTTTTCATCCCGATATTCCTACGGGATACGGACTTACGCGGGTGGTACCGCGGGGCGCAGTTAGTTATATATATTTGTGTTTACTTAAAAGCTAAATACGCATGTGTTATTATAAAAATGTGTAGGAACATATATTTTACATCAACTAAACCTTGGATGGTCTTATGCATAAGTTAAAAAGTACTATATAAAAATAATATCATAAATTTTAAAACTAGGCACCTACTTTTACATTATCTGGAATGGGTGAAGATTGAATATAAATAAAACAATGAACAACGCCTACAGTCTCTGAAATAGAGGGCTAATTATTCCAATGACGTTTAACTTCAAAAAATAAACGTTTAAGTAAAATTTGCATCTGAATAAAGGATTTTGAACCTGAATATAGCCGAAATTACCGATACAGGAGGCCCATATCCTTTTACTTACCCTTCCCAGTCCTTTCCTTTATTCCTCTCGCCAATCCTTTCTTAATCCCTTCCCAATTTTAAGTCGGCAATCCGTTTGTAGAGGCGTAAGGTCTGTCATGGACGTTATGCCTCTTCAAATGTTCATGGGCGGTGGTAGCGCTTACCATCAGGTGTCCCACCAGCTCCATTGCAGACAGTGACATAAAAAATACTATAATATTTTGTAAAAATATTAATAAATAGAACCATGCGTCCCTTTTTTCTCAGTGGCAAATCTTGCATACCCCAGGCCCCCGGGGAAAGGATCCGTGCTGTTTCGGATTCTGACTAAAACCCCACTATGTTCCGTAGAGACGCTTTACTGAAGGGCGACGGGAGCTGGTTAGTACGTCCGCAACCATGCGTTACCTACTCACCCGTAAACATACAACGAAGTGGATTACCTATGGCATAGACTTTTGTGATCTATATTTCCCGTCCTGTCCTTAATAGGCATATTATATCACAATAAATTATGACATAATAAATATTAAATAACATCGCATGTTATTTTGTTCACTATTTTAATATTTATATTGTAATGTGACAACACGAACTGTTAAGAAAAATTGTGTACCTTCATTATAACTTACATATAAAAAGATACCATAATAATTTCTGTAGCTATCTAAGACAAAGAATTCTTCAAATCGGACCAGTAGTTCCTGATATTAGCTCGTACAACAAACAAACAAACTCTTCAGCTGTATAATATTAGTATAGTTGTCACACTTCTGCATAGCACCTACTCAATTAGCGGCGCAGTGACAAATTAATACCACGATTGTTTAGTGAAGGCGCGGCATTGCGTCACACTAACGTATTACACATGTTTCTCAATGAATATTGCTACACTATTGCCCTGGCTTCGCTTACATTCCGTACAAATATACTAGTAGGATTACGAGTCCTAAATAAGAATCCATGGATGTTTGTTATTGTTTACAAATTCGTGTGAAATTTGGTACAGGAGTGGATTAGTCTGTTATAGTCTGGATTAGCACATGGGCAATTTATTATCCGGGTATCATAACCCACGCCCACTCCCAAGCCCACGGCGGGTTACAGCTAACTAGTGCAGAATTAAAATATTTATAATCTATTTTAAGAAAGTAGTTAGGCATAAATTGATGACCTGGGGTGTCTTAGAGACATATAACCGAAAGAGTAGAAGAAATTCGATTTCTGAGCTCAGAGATCACGGATGGCCGAGAGGCTAGGCGTTGCTAAGGTTTGGCAAAAAAACGCGGGTTCGAATCCCGCCTCATAATACAATTTACTCTCTATTCGTTAAAACTTTATCAGTCAATTAGTTAGCGTTATATATTTTCGTATCAGTTTTTATTATATTTGAAACTATTTCATAGCTAATTTATAATTTAATAATAGATTCAGAGAACAAGGCCAGCTCTCATTTGACTAGCTATAGGGGATTCTCCCTACCTTCCCAGTGGAATAAAATCTAGACCTCTTTAAGACTTGGTTGAAATTGATCTAGATTATAACGAAGGGGGAAAATAACTGTAATACTGTTATTGTATATGTTTCTTTATTGTTTGTCAGTCTGTTTGCTGGTACCTCAAATGTCAGAAGGAAATCTGTGAAACTTTTTGAAACAAATAAAGAAATTTTATTTTTTATTTTTATTTTTAAAAAATCATTCAAAAGATAATCAACATTTTTTAATTAATGTCTAAACATAAAATGCACTAGTGGTCCCTCCTGACTTTGAACGTGGTGCATTTGTAACATATAGCCCAGGGATCACGTGCATATCATATGGTAAAAGAATTTTTGAAATCTGTAGTTCCTGAGATTAGCGCGTGCAAACAAACAAACACTTCAGCTTTATAGGTATAGATGTGTGACGATCACTTTGCCAGTTAGTTCATTGTATCTTTCAACTGTTAGTGGATTTATTATTTTTCATAATTAGAAACTAGACAGCCAAGGAAGCTTTCTAATAAAAAAATCATCAAAATCGGTTCACCCGAACGAACGTTACCAGATAAGATTATGGTAACAGATCAAAAAAATACAGTCGCTCTGAGAACTTCCCTCTTTCTTTCATATTGAGAATTTTTCTGCTTCGTTGAATATACAAGAACGAAATATATTGCCAAAAAGATTTCTTCAATAAACAGACAAATGGTTATGGTTTAACAACAGTATATGGTTAATATGTTATATACTAAAAGCATTTAAGGCTTTTAATGACATTTTTACGTAAAAAGAAGTGTGCCGTGGGCGTGATAACGTAACAAACAACATTAAATTAAATTTATTCCTACTTCCTACTAATATTATAAATGCGAAAGTTTGTAAGGATGTGTGTGCGTTTGTTGCTCTTTCACGCAAAAACTACTGAACCAATTGCGATGAAATTTGGTACGTAGATAGCTGGACAACTGGAATAACATATAGGCAACTTTTTATCCCGATATTTCTACGGGATACGGACTTACGCGGGTGAAACCGCGGGGCGCTGCTAGTGAAGAAATGTTAGGTAAAATTCCAATTAAAATAATTGTCCAATACCGAATTTACAAGAAATAACGGAGTAGTACGCAATCTAAAAGTACGTTTTATTACCAGGTCATCAAATTCATTGACATAATAAACCAGTCAAGCGCGAGTCGAAGTTTCTTACAAAAGGTTCTGTAGGTATTATAGTGCCTATATAACAGTATCAAAGCTAAGTCGTACATAGTCCTAGACTAGCTTTTTACCCGCAGTTTCAGATGCCTAAAATTCCTGCAATAACTACATGTCACCGAGGTAAAAGTTAATGTATGTCACTTATTCGTTTTCAAACTATCCTTAGACATAAATATCATATCATGAGATCGTGCCGTTGTGACGTGAAAGAAAGACAAACATACATAAGATTAGTTAGGATTATATTAGTAAGGAAGTAAGGATACAAAAATAGCTCTATTTGTCGGTCTGTTCCATTACACTTTCATGTCTCAACAACTGAACCGATTTCGAAGAAGATTCCAATTGCAAAATTTAATGGAACTTGTATAAAGTACAAATTTTTATTAAGAAACTAGCTGCGCCCTGCGGATTCACCCGCGTAGGAAACGAAAGTAGGAATATCGGGATAAAGAGTTGCCTATATGTTATTCCAGTTGTCCAGCTGTCTACGTACCAAATTTCATTGCAATCGGTTCAGTTCGCACACTCATCCTTACAAATATAAATAAGAATACTAAATATTGATTAAAACAAAACATAACTTTGATCAAATAATAGATAAGTAAATATTTTTTCACCACAGATAAATAATAAACCCAAAAAATAGCCATAGCTGGTTTATACCTTATTCTTCTTTTTCTTTAGTTGCAATTCCTGGTCCCTACGAGGACGGATTCTGCCAATGTCAAGTTTTGAACAGATTAATATCAGAGACTCTTTAAAATCGTTTATCAGCGTACTCTGTGCTGAGGAAAATCACGGTTGAGATGATTCGCTTTTTATTTACTTTTAAAACTCTCCTATGGTTCTGTGTCAAAAGACAAAGAACAAATATGGTTCATAGTTCATCATCATCATTATCATCTTCAGCCTACATATGTTCCCACTGCTGGGACACAGGCCTATTATGAGGGTTCAGTCCATAATCCACCATGCTGGTCAAGTGCGGGTGTGCAGATGTCACATGTCGCCGGTTTCCTTACGATGTTTTCCTTCACCGTTTCGAGCAGTGGTGATGTTATCCACATGTGCAGATAGATTGAAAAATCAATTTATTTCCTGCACGCTCGCCCGGTCTCGAACCCCGACTTATCGATTTTGAAGTCCGAGGTCCTCGCCACTGAGCCATACAGTTCCAATCCTTTATCACAGACGAACCGACAAACAAGGGACTAAGCAATCGCAACTCTTAGGGAACCCTAGAACCATACACGGTTATGGTAAAACTTTTTATTGACCATGCCCACGTTGTAACGTTTCGTAACGAGTCGGGTAAAATAATATCACATTATGACTCATAAAGTGCCCTTAATACAAATATTTGTTTATGGTACATACTGCCATCTTGTCATAAAAACTGGGCATATAGATTCTAGATGTGGCTTAACTGTATTATATACTTTACTAGATGACCCGGTAAATACTGTTCTAATTTACGCTTATCATTCTTTATATTATGAAAAATAGATGTTGATAGATTTTCAGCCCTACTTGATGTGAGGACATAATTTCATAAAAATCAGTCCAGCCGTTCCGGGGGAGTATAGGAATAAACATTGGGACACGAGAATTTTATGTTAGATTATTAATTCTGTAATGAAGGAATTTGATATTATCATCAACTTCATCATCATCATCACTAATATCTTTATGTTTAAGATATGACCCAAATGTTGACAATACTAAACACTGCTCTTTTATACTATAAACTACTTATATACAATGCTCTTTTAAACTATATCAAATTGGTTGACACTAAACAATTTGATTAAAAGTTAAAAAAAACTAATTGTGCTAAATTTATACTTTCAAACGTAATAAAGTAGAAAAGATACATTACTTTAAATCGGGAGGTATTATGAGAAAATGGTCGCATCCAGTATTCTAATTCCATTTAACACACACATACATATATACTCACACATATAATATTGGTGTAACATTGTGCTCGTATCTGCAGTCTTACCCTAGGGTTACTAAGAGTGTCTAGACTTGTTATTTTAACTTTATCAGCTATTTTAGAGGCTTTAGTGTTTATGAAAGGACTAGGTGTTAAATGTGTCTGCAGTGACAGTCATAAAGGGTCGAAAGGCCCCAGGGGCAGTCTGTGGTTTGATGTTAATGATATTTCTTTAGGGGTGTGTTAAACAAGGCACAGGTGAAATGGAGACGCAGTTTTCAGTGCAAAGAACGAACTGAAATTTAAACCTATATTAAATGATAAAAAAAACTTTCAAAACGTAATTTACCACAAAAAAACCTTTCATACTTAATTTTTGTAACCTGGATTTTTTATAGCGTGCTTGATAATAGCTATAAAAACAGCGATGGCTCAGTGGTGAGGACCTCGGACTTAGGGTCGATAAATCGAGCGTTCGAAGCCACGAGGAAATAAATCGTTTTTTAATTTATCTGCACATGTGGATAACATCACCACTGCTCAAAACGGTGAAGGAAAAACATCGTGAGGAAACCGGCATGTCCGAGAATTAAAAGTTCGACGACATGTGACATCTGCTAACCCGCATCAGCCAGCTTGGTGGATTATGGCCTGAACCCTCATAGGAGGCCGGTCTTCTAGCAGTGGAAAGAAGTATATTTAGTCAATAAATATTACATGTTTAATCCAATATTAAGGCACTACAATGATCATGGAGTCAGACCTGGACCATTAAAATTAAATTCCTGAATAATCGTGTAAATCAGCTTCAATTTGATTTGCTTATCTTTATCCAAACAATTTTAAGGTACAGAATATAATTTCATTATAAGCAATTCCAATCCATTCTACCAACATTCCAGATCATTCTATAAACCTAAGGCATTAAATGGATACAAAAACTGTTGGTAACCGCAGGACTCCCGTGCGCCGCGAACTGTCTCCAACAATGCTGATTGACTGGTTTATATGTGGTAAAAAATACTTAACACCACTGCGATATCATTGAAACGTAATGGAATTTATATAACTAGTTGCCGCACACGATTTCGTCTGCGTTTGGCGGAATCAGTAAAAAAATTCGTTGGAACTTTTTATTAACGTCGGTTTTTCAATTATTGATTTTGGGCTTATAGTGGATAAATTTATAAACGTATTGTTATATTCCAAGCCTTTCTGACGTCCAATTAGAACAAAGGTGAAATTTTATGCATAACAGATAAATCAAAGGAAACTTTCATTATGGAGTCAGTTCTTTCAATATAAAAATAGCCTCTCTTATTATCAACTAGCCTTCCACTCGCGGCTTCGTCCACATATTTGGAGGAAAACTGGCATAATTACCGGCTCCCGGGATGTCCACGATAAAACCTATCCAGTGCACTTTCCCATGATTCTTTTTTCCAATTTTTACGCCTAAATCACTAAAACTCTTGGGATGAAATTTGGTACAGATTTAGCTTGAGACCCGCGAAACGATATAGAACAATTTTCCTGGAAACCACGAAACCGATAACTATGCGAGTTTTCCTTAGACTACACGGGCGAAACCACGTAAAAGGATAGCTATAAAATATTTTTATTGTGGTAGTCGAGCACGCTTCGGCACGAATTGGGCCAGCTTGCACCGGGAAAGTACCACACCCCCACAGAAGACCGGCGTGAAATAGCATACTGCTGTGTTTCGTTCGCTGAGTGGGGGAGCCGGAGGCCCGTTTCCCTTTCCTTACCCTTCCCATTCCTTTCCTTTATTCCTCTAATCAATCCTTTCCCAATTCCTTTCCAATTTGAAGTCGGCAAACCATTTGGAGAGACGTAAGGTCTGCAAACGACCTTACGCCTATCCAAATGTTCATGGGCGGTGGTAGCGCTTACCATTAAGCGACCCACTAGCACCATTGCCGATGGCGATATAAAAAAAAAAATAAAATTAAGCATGAGAAATGTCCATTTTCTCGTCAAGGGACTAATCAACTTACATCTTGTCTCGATCGCTACAAACTTCACGTAACATAAATTTCTTCAACTTCACACATATTACAAACTTTATAATTCGCTAACCTCACCTAGCGGGTGTACGCACAAAAACTGAACTAACTGCAACTTGATTGCTCTTTAATGATCGAACTTTGTAACTACCGCTGTGAATCCTTGATAAGAATTGCTTTGTGATGTTAAAAATAATACTTGTAAGTCCCTACGTACATAAGATTATGAATTTGTGTGGCTTGAAGACTTAAAGCGTTGAGGTTGATGGTTTTGTATCCTTGCGAAGGGACTCATTGTGGGTATATTGCTTACGAACGGTCTTTGGTGATTGTCGTATATGAGTTTGTTTTATTTATTATTAGTTACATACAGAGTTAAGGTAATTCGAATAAAGCAATATTAAAAGTTAGTTCAAAGGATTTATTTGAAGAATTGGCGGCATTATCAATTTAGTTATAACGATTGTAGTTATAACTAAAATGGTTATACAATGTACCTATTTTAGTTAAAAGTAAAATAATAGGTTATAACTACATTGTTAATTAATGTTATTATAATAAAATATTTCAATGCTATAAAACTAAAATTTAAATTTAACAAGGCCGCGTTCGATCGATTCAATGTTGTAATCATTGAAATAATGTTTCCTATTATTTGTGATGGTTTTTATCATCTCAATAGATGTCCCTTAGGCACATGAAACCGAAAGAGTAGAAGAAATTCGATTACTGTGGCGGGATCACGGGTGGCCGAGAGGCTAGGCGTTGCTACGGTTTGGCAAATAGACGCGGGTTCGAATCCCGCTTCGTGATCAAATTTTTTCTATCCTTTCAAAATTTCTTATTTTACGTACCTTCTGTTCTTCTTATAGTCAGAAATAAGCTTACTTCTAGAGAAATTAAGGTAAAAAATTGAATAAAAAATAGCGTTATATAAATAAAACAAAAAATCACTGTTGTCAAATATGTATATTTAAACAAAATTAGCGTATTCGCATGCAACAGAAAAACAAACATGCAGATTTTTTTTTCATATTTATATCACTTGATAATAAAAACGCACACGATACAAAATAAACTGACCATCGAAGCTTCGAGAACTATCTCAATACATATTTTATCACAGAATTTATATGCTAAAATTTTTATATGTATTTTTCGTTTCAACAATTCGTTTATAAATTGACCAAATATATATTTTTATAGAATTCCAAAAGAATATCCTAATCATGTAATTTTCCCTATAATTGAGCAAATATATAATATAATTTTATTTATCAATGAATATATACATAATTCTAATAATGCGTATTTATTTAGCATAACTAGTCATAATAACTGAACTTTAATAATTTATGTTCTGCCATAAATTATTTTTAATGCTGACATTCAAGAAATAATTATTTCGTATTAATTTGTTCACAATTAAAATTAAAATAAAACTCCACATACATTTTATAAAACAGGATTAATTATTTGGAAATTTGATTCTAACCTGGAAATATATAAAATCAGGTTATATAATTTTTTTATACAATTATTTTCTTGTTTAAAAATAGTGTATAATTTGAATGTCAAAAACATTATCCACGAATTATTATAACTGGTTAATACCAAATATAATATACAATAAAAATAAAATCAACACAAAACTAAATATTTTTATATATTGTATAAGATATATTTACAGAAATTGTAGGACGTAAATGAAAACTTGAACAAATGTGATTATATTTTTGATATCTGTACTATATCAAGTTTTCACTTTAATTAAAAACCGTTTTAATATAGACTTCGTAAATTTCCTTCTTAAGCAATTCTATATTAATAAAATGATTTGCACATTCAGTATTAAGTATTAAACTCAACTTTGTAGAGTTACAATTCCATTCAACAATTTGTATGTTGAATTTATATTGTAATATTCATATAATCTTAAATAATTAAAGCATGCATTTCATAAATAATACACATCTGAATACACTTAGTCTATTATTTACAATCAGTCGCATTATTTATAGGAACATATATTACAAAAATCTACGTCAGTTGAAATTATGAATGCGTGACGTCATAATGTTCTATATTCGAATTTGAGTTTTGAATAAAGAACATTCTAAATTTGAATTCGCGTTGTTCTAAATACGAAAATTGTATAACTACAATGGAATATGTACAGTTTAACTGATTCCACCAATTATTTCGTTTCGCAAATTTTATTAGGATTCGTTTTTTGTAATTGGATCAGTTGCAAATAATATTTATCAAGACTGAACAAACACAGAGCAATATATTTTAAAACTGACAGAATAATCGTCGCTTTTCGACGACTTGCACCAAACGGGAATCAAACCTGAGAAAACACTAGGATTCAAAAGAAACTATCACTTTTGTGTAGGTCTAGTGTTTCGTTTCCACTTCGTATCACTTAAGTGTCGTTGTAAATTACACTAAATCCATTTCACTTTTCACTATTTACACTAAACGCCAACCTCTGGCTATACGTTCGTTGCCTGTTGTAAGCCTGCAAAAATATAATACTTCTAAACTATTGTTTGAAAGATTAGATAAATCCTATGGAGCACTCACTGTACTATTTATTATTAACTGGCTGTGACCGCGGCTTCGTCCGCGTTGTTATAATATAGTTTATATATATTGTTATATAGCGTTATGTAGCTCTTCACCTTCCTCGATAAGTAGACTATAAAGCACACAATGAATTTTTCAATTTGTGCCAGTAATTCTTGAGTTTAGTGTGTACAAACAAACAAAGCGATCAGTGGAAATGTATATATTATAAATAATATATTATATATTATAAAATTAATTGTATTATAAATTACAAATGTATATACAATGTAATAAAAGGTACATAAAACTTGAATTATATATAAATTTTAATTTTAATTAAACAATCCAATTACTTTGAATACTGAATTTATTCTGTTCTATTGTTTCATCTATATTATATGTTATATACCATCATCATTATCATGTCTAACAAAGCTTGTTTCTGTATGGGGAAGGATTAGCTAATAATAAATATTGTAAGCGTGATGATGGTGATGATTATAATTATGATCACCATAACACTCGGGTACCTGCAGAAGGAAAGCACCCGGTCTTTTGGAAGGCTTACGTGAGGACACAGATCCAACACGCAGAGGCCCTTTAGAGAATTTAATGTGTTGTGGACAAAACTGGGCTCTGGAAAGGGAGTATTCGATAGATTGGTTATGATTATGATTATGATTATATCATGCTAGCCAGCACGAATGCTTGATGAACACGCGTATTTACTTCATTAGTTATGTACCTGGACTACAGTTTTAATTATGATGCTGATTTTTATGATGGTAACGGTGATGAATTGTATAATGTTTATAAATATTTTTATGATTGCGCTTTGTTTGTTATTATGATTTTGATTATGATTAGATTGTGATTATGATGATTATGATGGTGACTGTGATTATGGTTATGTTTGTGATTGAGAATATGATTATGATTATAATTTTGATTGTGATGATAATTATGGTGCTGGGTGATGGTAGCTAGCACGCATGCATAATGTATGCGTATATTTACCTAAGCGGCTATGTACCTGGCGCGTGTCGCGCGGAGTACGGCGGAGGCGCGGGGGTGGACGCCGGCTTGGCGGTGTGCACGGGGGGGTAGCCTGGGTGAAGGAATGAATGAATAATACATTCTTCTTGTAGATATAATATGTAGAAATAATATGAAAGACCGGAATTCGTACACGCATCGTTTCCAGGCTGCACCGAAATTAATAAAATTTATGTGTTTTCGTTAATGTCAGATAATATAATACAAAATATATAAAAAAAACGACAAAAATTCTTCAAATCTTCCAGTCTCTTAGTAAAAGCTTAAAAAAAATTACGTTCGTCGCAACTCGATAAAAGAACAACTCAATGATGACAACGGCAACCCCTAAAAAGTGTCCCGAGCTGCTAACAACAGGGCGTACGTAGCTCGGGCTCGTATCTTCCCCGCCTTAGCTGAACGCCTGTATAGATTATTATACTGTGGTATTAATTAAGCTGTATTTATAACTCACCTAAAGAACTATTTCTTAAATATGGGTTCCCGTAGGTAGCGGCATAGCGCAAGTCCACTCCGCCTTTGGCTGCTTGCGATTGAACTGCTACTTGCGGCCCTGATACAAATGTCAAATTCAAATGACAATTTCCACGTTCATCCTACTAATATTATAAATGCGAAAGTTTGTAAGGATGTGTGTATGTTTGCTGCTCTTTCACGCAAAAACTACTGAACCGATTGCAATGAAATTTGGTACGTAGACAGCTGGACAACTGGAATAACATATAGGCAATTTTATCCCGATATACCTACGGGATACGGACTTTCACGGGTGAAACCGCGGGGCGCATCTAGTATTTAATATTGCGAAAAATATTATCTCACATTTTTTTTTGTTTTACAAACGAATTCACATAACTGTGGATTTTGTTAAAATATTTTTCACTAGAAGCATAATTGTGATATGAGTATAAATCAAAACAATTAAAGAGGTTAATGTGATAAAGAATTTCAAATAGGGACTAGGAACATTTTTGATTACAAGAATAATGAATATCAATGCATATACAAAAAAATACCTTCACCGCCTACTGGCAGCCCTAAATTGTTAATAGCGTCAGTTTCTTCTACTTTAGGACGTTGCAACGAATTGTTTTGCGATCCATTGCCGGCCGACAACGGAAGCGTTGACGCTGTGTCTATGCTACGTGTCAATGAACCTTGAAGTGATCTAGGGTTGACAAAAATAGTTAATTAATAATTAAACTACAATAATTTTTGTATGTGAAGTTGATGTTTATGTATTGAAATACGGATAGAAAAAAAGATATGTTTTATTTATTTTTCAGTCTTGGAAATTCTTTTCGTTTTTTTTTCTAACATTGCATTAATTTTTGCGTATTTAAAAGATTAGGATTGTAAATAATTTTTTATTTCACGTATATTTGAATGAACATAAATTCAAAAGTATTTAACACAACGAAATTTGTACACCAAATCATATAACATAAAACTGCATGAAAGTTGACTTACCGACTAGAAGGAACATCCAATTGTGGAGGGGATTGGACCCTCAAATGGGGGGGAGGTACATAGCCTTGTGGATAATCATACACGTAGGCCGCTGGATTCTAAATAAAAACACCATCCATTCATAAAAAATAAATTAAAAAAACAAAAATAGAACGAGAAAAAGATGAATGACTGCTGTACACGAGGCAAATAAATACACAAAGCTTGGTCCAATTAATAAAAGAACAGATGTGTACATACATTAAATTTTAACAAAATGTATGAATTTAAAATTTATTTAATAATGTTATCAATATCAGCCCTATATTTACAAAACTATTAACGACAATTCACCACTTACTAATGATGTCCCTGATAGCTTATTTAACAGTTTTTGACATTTATTTTCTCATTCTAACCCACAAATAAAAAAAAAAAAACATATTTGGAGGTTGTGAAACCGCAATTAATATAGGGCTATACTCAAAACTGTATCGTGCCATGCTTAAATCATTCAAATAAAACAAACATACACCATTCTTTCGTAGCCGGTTAACCTACCTTAAAGTAATGATCAGCATACGATTGATCGGAGTAGTCGTTACTGTATCGGAACTGTAGCATCGGATCGTCGTGTCGCATGTTAGGCAGTGGCACAGGGCCAGCTAGCGGGAGACCCGCTTGGTTTTTAGACTCTGAACGCTCGGAACTCGTGTATTCCTGGTAGTAATTTGAAATCTTGTGATATTTAAGCATTCATACTTACAGATGAATAAAGTTTGGACGGATAATAAAGTTTATCTACTTTTATTGTTTAAATACTAGCGGTCCGCCCCGGCTTTGTCTGTGGTATATATAGCCTATAGCCTTCCTCAATAAACGGGCTATCAAACACTGAAAGATTTTTTCAAATCGGACGAGTATTTCCTGAGATTTATACGAAACAAACAACAAACTCTTCAGCTTTATAATATGAGTATAGGTTGTTGCAATATATAGGAAATTTAATGATTTAGTAAGCGTCACCGTCGAGCAGGGTGTTCAATTGTATTTTTAAATGTCTCACTGAAGGGTTATGGCGTTTCAATGTATTTTAGTATTGACAGGATTAATATTGTAGAGATATTGTGCATTTAGAAGATTATAGATTATAAAAGATTCATAAATTGACGAAGAGACATTTGTTTATTACAATGTTTATAAATATACGATACAAGCTTTCTGAGTGTAGGTCCTCAATTCGTATTTCATATTGACATTAGTATATTTATGTAATAAAACACCATTGCTATTGTTTGTAAATAATGCTGTTAGAATAAGGCCAGAGAAAAGTTGTTGTTTTTATTACATTTTTAAGCTAAATTATGATATAAAGAGGTGAAACAAAATTATTGTGTTGATTTCTTATTGTTCTGATATTTACATAGTATATTAATATGACTTTTATAAACATGAAATTCTTTGTGTTGATATTAAATATGAATATTTAAGATCCACCTCGGCTTCCCTTGTACAAATAAAGCCTAAATAGCTCAGGTAAAGAAATGTGAAAGAATGTTTATAATCGGACAAGTAGTTCCTGAGCTTAGCGCGTTTAAACAAACTCGTTAGCTTTATCATTAGTATAAATAATATTAAAAGTTATAAGTCTATGTTATAGTACATTCCTTCCTATGCAAACACGTATTGAATAATAGCATTACAGATAATTTTACAGACCAAGAAATACGATACTTTAAGCGTTATACCATGCTTATCAAATTACGTTGTGGTCTGGTTTAAGAATGTGCAGTTGTGCATTATATATAATAATTGGATAATATTTACCTAAGGCATCGCGGGTATATAGACTAGTATTTATCAATGTTAATTCAAAGAAGTTGAGTTTCAAACATCTTAACAGTATAACAATTAAAAAAAAAGCATTCTATATAATACATACACATAACGGAATGTGCAGTTAAATCATGAATACTCGTATTATAAATAAGTCTATGTTATGAAGATTAGAAATTGATTTTAGAAGAAGTATGATTAAATGTATAATTGTTGGAGTTTGTGTTTTTAATATTGTGTCATGTTGCATGAAATATCATTAAGGTTAATTAATAATTTTTCTTAAGAACGCTCTTATTTAATTTATCTAAAACTGTTAAATCACAATATGTTCCCAAAATTACTTACCAAATCAAAGCTATCGCCTTGAGGTAACTGCAGTTTCAAATCGCTTATATTAGAACTTCTATCGCTCTCCTTATAAGCATCTCCGGTGACTGTGACATCTGGCTTTTCATTAATCTGTGTCTTCTGTCTTCTTCTTCTGTGACAGATCACTAAGAGAATGACTAAAGCAGAGAAGAATATGATGCCAGATGTCACTCCGGTAATGATTATGAAAAGGGGCAGGGTTTCTGAAAGAAAAATTGTGTTGGTAAAGTTAATCTTTGAAACAGCGACTTAAAATAAGTATTTTGATAAAATATAGTGCTTGAAAACGATTAAATAAATAGGTATATTCTATGAAAATTTAACTCCTTTGATAAATTTTGTATAACACACATGGAAAATTATGCGAAAAAATTTTATGAAAAAAGCTTTTGAATTGATATTATACAAGAAAATTAACAATAGTAATATTATATTTTAATTAAATACCACATTCATTTTTAACGCTAATAAGTAATCAATTAATGTTATACTCGTCATTCTATCAACTAAAAATTCTATTATTAACCAAGAATAAAAAACAGATAAATATAAAAACATTTCAAATACTTCTAATTTTTAGTTTTATAGCATTGAAATGCTTTATAAATGAGAAATTTTGAAAGAATAGAAAAAATTTCTCATTTCAAATACTCTCTTTTTTAGTTCTCATAAATTTTACGTTTCAATTTTACAAGGAAAACAACCAAAATCTTCATTACAAATTATCAAAGATTCTGTTATATTAACTAGATATTTTCTAGTAGGTATACTCACTCAAAGGCTTCAGCAAAATCGCCACATTGGCATTCCCATACTCATTAGTAACACTACAATTGTACGTGCCGTAATGTTTGGCTTGGCTCGCTCGTATCACTAGACTAGATTTTATTATCCCATCTGGTGATGAGTCATCTAGTTTTGTTGCGTAGTCCTAAAATATGATTGTAATTATGCCTTTGAAATGGTTTGACTAAATAATAAAATACATTTTCAGCTTAATGGAAGGTAAGTAAACTAGGATTTACGAAAACTCATTACAGAACAAAATGTTGGATGTTAACCGGGATAATGCAGTTATAATAATACAACTATATAATGGTTATACTAGATTCGTTAATTATAAAATACTTTCAAGTTAAAGGAAGGAAAGATAACAGTAACTGTGATCTTCCAAAATATAAAAAAAAATAGTAGATATAGCGCGTTATACCTGCTAATAAAAAACAAGATATTGCAGAATTGTTATTTTAATAAAAGCTTATTGTTAAAGATATTATATTCTAGTCCACAAAGAAGTACATACACCCAGAAAACACGAACGCTTTGGGAAAAATATATAATGTCGATATGAAGTTAACATTCAACAATAAGTTTACGTATTGGAATTTAAAATACTAAACCTACAATGAGATATTTTTACAATCCTTTTAATAGATTTTGTACTCACGGGATCTTGAATAAAATTTATCTCCTTTCCTTCGAAATACCATCTGACGTCATCTGGTCGAGGCACTGACAATGCTTCACACTCTATTGAGACTCTCTCCCCTTCTAAACCTACTTGTGTCCTATTTGATAGGATTTTTGGTGGACCTAAAACATATTAACTTGTAACTTTTCTATGGCTTACGAACGAATAATTATAAAGCTATTAAAACTTTATAATCAAACTTTTAAAGAGTAGTTTATTTTCGACTCCGTAAAACATTAGATGGTAAACAATAATAAAAACATAAAAACTTCAAAACATTTTCTAAAAGTGGATAATATATACTCCTATTAGTTCATTACAAATACAAATCTATGAAAGGTGTCAGTTGGATTGGAAACTTTGAATATAAACTCTATTACATTAAAATAATCAGAACAAGAAGAAAATTGCATACGCTATTTAATAACAGGAAAGATCTATAAATTAATTGAAAAATGGCAATCTTTTACAAACCTTTAATGAATATTGTAGCTTCACTCTCAATTTCAGGGTAGCCATCGACTCCGGCCTTGCAAATGTACCGACCAGCTGTTCTTTCGTCGACGAACACCTTTAAATTTGGTGCTTTCCCCTTGACCTGCTGGAAGTAGAGGGGCGTTTAAAAATCTCCTCCGTCTACACTTTTATCATTATAGTGGGGAAATCTTGTATAGATACCCACGGGGAAGAGATCGTGAGTTATGTCGGATTCCTACCGACTAAAACCCCACTGTGTTCCGTCGAGCCGCACAATTGGTAGCCACGGGTGCTTGTAAGAATACATCGCCGACATTTTTATTACCACTAGAAAAACGCCCTGACGTATTACTATTATGTATGTTGCATACATATAAACCTCCCTCTTGAAACACTATTAAAAAACGCATCAGAATCCGTTGCGCAGTTTAAATGTTTGAGCGTACATACAGAAAACGGGAAGCGACTTTGTTTTATACTATGTAGTGATGTAGTGAGACAGATGAAATACAATATTTTTGCATGTTACAAATAAACACAACTACATTATCGATTAAAAAGTAATTCTGTCATTAAAAAGTTATATCTCTTCTTTATCTCGGGTCAACCCGGGCGAAGCCGTGGTTTACAGCTAGTCTAATATTTATTAGATAAATATAATTGACTTGTTGATTAAAATTTTTTGGATTGAGTATCCTATCCTAGTAATATTATAAATGTGAGAGTTTGTGAGACTGGACTTATGTGTATGTAGGTTTGTTACTTTTCCACGCAAAAACTACTTAGCGGATTGCAATGAAATTTGGTACTTAAATAGGTGGACAACTGGAATAACACATACAACTTTTTACTTTTTGGATACTGACTTACGCGCGTGAAACCGCGGGGCGCAGATAGTACAGCAATATGTTAATAATTTGTTTATAGTTTGAAGTATGTTTAAACAAACGAACTCCTCAGTTTTATAATATTAGTATAGATTGGCGTAAAAAAAAATAGCAGTACTAATGTTAAATGACATATTTTAAACCCTGAATGTGGATAACCTATTATCTCTAGATACACTTAATATTTTTTTCTTAGAAAACTTGTATGTACATACTACGAGTATTATCTAGAATTCTAGAATATAGACAGACGGACAAAGAAAATATTTATCCGGTTAACTCATTGCCGACTGGGTCAGAACTCAAGTTTATTTTCAACATTTATATATTCCATAGTTAAACTTTCATATAGATTAACATTTATAGCTAGTTATATATTAATAAGATCAGATATAAATCAAACCTACACAAGACATATTAAAAAATACCTACCGTAGCTTATTCATTTGTAAGCAGTTATATTTAATATTTAACTTGGGTCGTAATAAAAGTTTTTATTACGGCGAAGAAAATAAAGTTGTGGCCTAAATATGGTTTACAAGATGCCGCATTGTAAACTCTTATACAGTTATAATTTTAAACGATTTTAGGGACAGTGGGCGAAGATGTCATTCATGTGGTCGTTTGTATCAGCTATCGCAATACTACGGCACATTATGTTGTTTCGAAATATTTGTAAGGTGAATGATAAATAAACAATCACAATTCGATAAGATAGACGCAAACGTTAAATAATATATTGGTCGTTTTAATAATTTCTGGTCTCATAAAAATGGAATGATAATATTGTGAAAGCAACTCGGTAACTATGAGAGTGTATGGATTTTTATAACAATAAATTAAAGTTTTATTTGATAACAAAACGCTCGCCCCGGCTCTACCTGGATATCGAGAATCCTGATTTATCCCAAGGGAGCATTTAATCGGGATAAGACGTATCCTATCACTTAAGTCAGCTCATACCCTGTCTGTATACAAATTTCATCAAAATCCGTTCAGTAGTTTCAGCGTGATTGTCGGATAAACATCCAAACAAACAAACTTTCATATTTATAATATTAGTGTGAAGTGTGATTAATATTCAGTTTGTAGTGTTTAAATAAATTGAGTTCTATTGCATAAGCAGCTTCTGTTTATTCCTTCTGTCTACCTTCAAAAGAGCAATCTGTTTGACTTCCATCTTTTCTCTACATTTTCTTTCCCACTCCAAAAGATTCTGATTATTTATCTTTTACTACGTTATTTATTATTTATTGACTTTGCAAGCAGTGGTGGCTCAATGGTGAGGACTTCGGACTTAAAATCGACAAGTCGGGGTTCGAGAGTGCAGGAAATTAATTAATTTTTCAATTTATCTGCGCATGTGTAACATCACCACTGTTTCAAAAACTTGGCCAGCGTGGATAATGGCCTGAACCCTCATAGGAGGCCTGTGTCCCAGCTGTGGGAACATATATGGGCTGATGATGATGATGATGACCTTTTAATATGGTATTCACTTACCCCGATGCGGCCTGGTTCGTGGAACAGCCAGCGAATCTCCGGAGTGGGATGACCATCTACATCGCAGCTGAGCGTGACGCTTTCCCCTAATTTCGCTTCTATGTTTCGTGGTCTGGTACGGAATGAGGGGGGGTCTGAAAACAAGTGTTAATATATTATGAAAATCCTACAAATGTTATAAATGCGAAAGTTTGTACGGTGTGTGTGTTTGTTGCTCTTTCACGCAAAGACTACTGAACCGATTGCAATGAAATTTGGTACGTAGATAACTGAACAACTGGAATAACATATAGGCAACTTTTTATTCCGATATTCGACTATAATAAGAGATGTTTATATGGAAATTTTTGCTTATGATTGTTGAGAAATTGGATTATACACATTATGGAAGAAAGTTATAGCACCTTGATATTATAGAAAATTGTTGTGCATATGAGTGGACAGCGTACAAGGTACATTCAATAAGTTTCATTAGCTAACCTAGCTATTATTAATTACATATTATTTTAGGTCATATAAATTCAATAGGATATAGGTCAAATCTTCTTGTATGTAACTAACTATATACTCTTATGTAATTAAATATTACTATATATAGTAAAACGGTGAAGGAAAACATCGTGAGGAAACCGGCATCTCCAAGAATCAAAAGTTCGACGACATGCGATATCTGCCAACCCGCACTTGGCCAGCGTGATGATTATGGCCTGAACCCTCATAGGAGGCCTGTATCCCAGCAGTGGAAACAAATATGGGCTGATGATGATCATATATAGTATAATCCGTACAAACTTTCGCATTTACAATATTAGTAGGAAGTAGGATACGATAGTACAGACTACAGATATGAAAAGGCAATTAATCCTAAAACACAAGGCCTTCATGAAGAATGAATGCACTGAAATCCTAAACGCGTCAACACTGTTCTCATAAAATACACGTATCTATAAATTCCATTAAGTACTATTCTATTAAGGGAAACATATTATTCCCTTAATAGAATAGTAATTTATATCTATCAAAGCGCTGAGCCAAAAATAGCTAGCCAGTAATTATTTACGCCCACAAAACTAATGGGTTTATTGCTGGTGTAACACTGCGTTTGAATATTTCGATAATTTCCATATGCCGTGCTAATCTGTACTTTTTGTACGTGCGTTAGACATCGATTTCATTGATGGCTTTATTTACAGGTAGCCTTCTATGAGCCAGAACACTTATCATTAGAGAGAGAACAAAGAAAATACATTGATTTATACCAAGTAAAAATAATCCTACTAATATTATAAATGCGAAAGTTTGTAAGGATGTGTGTGTGTTTATTGCTCTTACACGCAAAAACTACTCAATCAATTGCAATGATATTTGGTACGTAGGTAGCTGGACAACTGGAATAACATATGGGCAACTTTTTATCCCAATATTCTTACGGGATACGGACTTAATCGGGTGAAACCGCCGGGCGAGATCCGAGATCGAGATTCACTGAGTGTATGAGAGTCTATGCCCATTAAATATATACTAATGCATAATGCAATTGTATCTTGATCGTTTCGGTAGCAAGGCTTGATTTAATCTACTTCTTTTTATCTAGTGTATTAATATATTCTCTTTGTTTAAAATGATATCGTAAATATCACACCAAAACTGAAAAACATATATCATTGTATCAAAATAATATTGTCTTATTGATTAAAAACCTCGCCTTCCGTCAAAGACATGTTTAAGTAATTCCGTTTTAATAAGCTGTCTTCATAAATAATTTCATTTATTACATAAACGTATTCCAGAATAAACTACAACTAATAACGGTGAAAAGTTTGGTTGTACGCGCCAATGAAAAAATACTTTAGTGCCTGATAGTCCATTTATCAAGGAAGGCTGTACTGTATGGCTGTATATCATATAATATAACATAATATACAATAACATAACATTACAACATAACATCATACATAATGTGGGTAAAACAGCGAGGCACAGCTTATTTGAAATATATTAATTTATTTGAATTTACAGTTGTATACTAATAGGCCTTATAAATAAAAAGACCAGCACAGAAGGCCTTATTACTAAAGAGGGATTTCTTCTTATATACCGTTTTAGTACCATGGTCATCAGCTTTTCATCAAGAAACACAACATCGATAATATAGACATTTATATTTACGTTTTCCCATCAAAAGCTCAAATGAAGATTATATTAATAAAGCTAGACAAATATTTTTATGCATGCAGTATAGAAATTTCCTTAAAAACTTTTTTGAATTCACAAACTTCACCATAGAATACAAATTCCAAGAGAGAATCAATCCGCCGCGTGTAATATAATAAACCTCTAATTCTGAGAGTCGAGTATAAATTTAAATAGCAAACAGAAGCCTTACAAGTGACATTCAGCGTGAGAGAAGCCGCATTTTTCCCCACGGAGTTGCTAACTTCACATTTTACAATTGCCTTATTGTGTTTTCGGGACACGTTGAAAATAATCTGAAACAAGCAGACAGTTTTATTATGGTATTATGGTGTATACTTTTTAAATATAATGTTATTAAAAAGAAGGAAAAACATAAGTAGCGATTCAATTACATTGTGCAGATTAGAATGAAAATAATTGGTCATTAATAATTAGAAAAGTTTACGGAAAATGTTTTATAAAATTTAGAAATACTAAAATAAATAATTATATTTTATGAGTATTGTAATGTTGTATGTAATGATTCAAAAGATTATACATATAACTATAATAAACACTACAGTGTTTTTATTTTCTACCCTCATGTACAACTGGATAAACGTGGCCATCAGCGTATTAAATATTTACTTTAAGCGAAACCCGTTCACATAATTTAATTAAAATAAATAACGATAAACATTCAGTCACCCTACAATAATAATATACGTACAAGATGGATATATCTATGTGTGTGTAGAATTGCAGCTGTATTGAAACCTCTTGAAGTGTGACCATAAATTCTGTCCAAAATCAGTACAAACTATTTCCTTACACATTCACTTTACTCATTCTTTATACCTCAATAATAAAAATATGTTTTACCGAGTCGCATAAAAGAGGAATTTATCTATTAATAACACACAGACGTAAAAATAAACTGATATTATATAAGCTATAAAACAGCATGTCCCAATATAACCCTATTGGTTAATAGAAAATGGCGGGCATCCCCAGTAGGCGGTAATTACATAGAAGATAATAATTTTCCCCGTAAAGTATAATATATAGTAATATTATATAGCAAATTCGTAACCCTGTAAGGTAATTAGTGTAGCAAGATTAACACCAGACCTGAGTCTCTAAATTGACTAAAAACACAATTATTTTGCGTATTAAGGGGTTGGATGCGGAAAATAATAAACAACCGGGGTATGATATGTACTATTATATTGAAATCCATTTTTTAAAGTTATATAAGTATATTTATAGTAAAAAAGTATAACAATGATATTTTGAAGTATTTGAAGCTTACGCTGCCATGTTATCTTCATATAGACGTGTTACATTTGTCCACAATGGACTCCTGCAGTTTGATCCAACTTAAAAGATGGGATAGCTTATATTATATCAATTACGCTAAATGACTACTACGGGCGCAGCCGGGGCGTGCAGCTAATCATTATTATAAAATGTAATTTAATGTCAAATCGTTGAGCGTGTCGTTTAATGCGGTTAAGATAATTTCTTATTTACAGTTATTTATTTATACCATTCCAATAACTCATCCAATAAACTATCTATCCAATTACAACTTCATCGCACATATTCAAATAAAATTTAATTACCATCCTTCTGGCGATTTGTAAAATTATTTAGAACATGATAGGTACAAAGGTCAAAGGTAAAAAAAATGTTATTTAGTCACTTTCACCAAACGGTATTTGTAGACCAAATTTCCACCAATAATAGTGAAATATTTTCACAACATAGTTAGATATAATGAAAATAATAAATTTATACACAGGTTAATACAGTTAGTCAGTTACACACAAAAACGTGTATGAAATTATTTTGCAATGTTTCACCCGAGTACCAGGCTCGCATAGCGAATAAGGAGTGTGAAGTGTTTAAAAATTCACTCCAATGCAGACTGCTTGCGGTGCTCCGAGGTAGCTATTTTGATTCTAATATATTTGTTATTTTTTGACAAATTACTATACTAAGCTATAAATAATGTTGAGAACATTTTCATTGTTTACGTAATCTCGTTTTTGCATATATTTTTGCAGTGATTACACAAGGGTTTTTTTAAGTCTGCACATACATGTCTCTCTGACACCATTTATCTAGTATTTATCTAAATTTCTAGATCATGATTCTTTGTACATCTAAATGTTTTATTTAATTAGAGTTTTCTTATTGTTATGTATTCCTTGAATATGTAACATCAATTATGAATTCTTAGGATAAATTAACATAAATTGAATGTCCTATACTGAGGTTTTATTTTTCTTTTGAACGTTATTTGGTATCTTATGTTCCGCTAATATGAACTACCTACTAGGTGAGCATAATATACCTACAGTATAAAATAAGAGCTCATATCAAATAAATAATAATATTTCATTGTTGTATTACCGGTGTATAAATCTCACTGGTCTATTTCAAATGCAATAAAATAAAACGATCTATAAATAACAGCTATTGTTCTGTTTTTAAGAATACCCTTAATGTATTATTTATCTAATTCCCAAAAAAACATATATTTCCGGATGCTGAACGAATTCATTTTTAGGTAAACATAAGTTTTCTTTTTAAGCAATCTAGTCTAATGATTACATGTACCAAGTACCAGGCGAGCATAATAATACAGGAGCTCGTTTCATCTCATACAAAGAGTATTCCATGCATACACTTACCACTCGCGAACATGTAACAGAAATAATATATTACCGGGGCGTTGAATGTTATATGAGAGAAAATATTAAATAAGCCTACCAAATGTACGAAGAAGGTTAGTAATTTGTAATTCCGGTGATAATGGAAGGTCGTTCTAGAATATTCATGATACGATTGAATTTCGTGGATTTTTTTTTGAAATTGTCTTGTTTCAAATTGCTTTTCTAATTATGTATAGACATTAAAATATAGGATCATGATTTGATATGTTTCGTATGAGTTTTCCACGCAAAACATATATGTGTCTGGGCCGTAATGAAATATGTGACGAAATAATATTCCTTTTATTGAGTTCAATTCTAATGTATTATCTAAATGATCAGTATTTTTAGCACCTACCTACCTAAATCTATTCTGAGCCTCCAAACCATAGTAAATTTCATAAAAATCAAAACATTCACATATACACTATAGAGGATGTTATATATTTTACATACAATGGAACGCATAGCTTATTCAGACGCTAAAAATACTAAAATTCATGTTTAGGCTTATGTTTTCATAGACACAATGACAGCATGAACGATCATGCTGTCCGTAAAACCATCAGTTCACTGATCATATTACCAGGACACAATTTATACAGGGTGTTTACGAAAATTGCTCGATTAAAGATAACAGTAGTTGATAACATAAAACTCACCATTTCATCAGCATAATCACCAATAACTGGATTGTTATTGATATACCATCGGTACACTTGGGCGGAGGGATTTGCATCCACCGAGCATCGAAACCGGGCCTCCGTGCCCTCTGGCACTTTACTACTAATCGCCCCTGATACAACAGACACGTTGATTTTCGGAGCGTATTTCACCTGTTATGTAAATGGTATAGTAAATAAGTTATACTTCCTCCATTTTATTACTCACTCTAAACTTCAGAAGTTAAATATTGTATTTGACAAATATAAATCTACTAGCTGCACCCGGCAACCGCTGTTCTGCCTTACTCTTATCATTTAGTGGTATGAAAAATAGATGTTAGCCGATTCTCAGACCTACCCAATATGCTTACCAAATTTCAGAGGAATCGGTCAAGCCGTTTCGGAAGAGTATAGAGACTAACATTGTGACACGAGAATTTTATATATAAACGAGAATTTTATATATATAAATCTATATTAATAAGTTAAATAAAAACTAAGTAAAACCAGTTATATCATATTATTTGAGATTTCATTTCATGATATCTTTGATGGAGATAATTTTGATTGTTTAACTTCGCAACACATTCTTATGTGTTTCAACATTCTTTTCTTTATGAAAAAACATTATTTAAAAATACAGATAAGTTATATTAACTCTATCTCAGGCTCTTCAGTATCTGCGGGGCAGCAGTGGCTCAGTGATTTAATTTTCTACTTCAAAGTCAAGAATTCGAGACTAGATAACCGTGAAACATAACACTATTCAAACTACCGATGTCCCTTTAATCACATGTTCACGTCATCAGTGCTCCAATCAGAAAAAAAGTCCGATAAAACTGGGATTTCCTAGAGAGTCAAAGAGAAGTTAGGAAAATATCTATGACACCAGGCCAGAATTTTTGATAATGGTCGGAGTAAGATGAATTTGCCTTTATTGGGAAAGGATATGTTTTATGTTAGAAGGAGCAACTGAGCTGGTGGCTCGCCTGATGGTAAGTGATCACGACCAACCACGAATATTTACACCTGGTAATGAAACCCACTGAAACACAGCTGGCACAGCAAAAGTTTTCTGAAGTAAGAAATACAGCTTTTAAGATGTAGAACGTAGGGAAAATAAAAGAGTGGGGAAGGATAAGGAAATGGGCAGACCGCTGTTATAATTATGAAGATCAAACTTACTTCAATATGTACAGTGGCCATTCTGTACGCTCGATCAGCGGTGTTCTGAGCTTGGCACGTCAAGGTCTGGTTGTGGTGGACCTTACTGGGTACTAACCGCAAAACAGATCTGCAAAGAACGTTGTATTTAATTTATTTTCTAAACTATAGCCCGATCATTTAGAAACTAAAGACTTTTTAACGGATTTTAAACGCGATTTATTCATTATATTATTGAACCCAACATTTCGGACTCTACATCGAACGTGGTCACAGGGAGATTTAATTTCAAAATATTGCTTTATGCATTCCTTATACTTAACATATATAACATAAAATTTTAATGAATAACATAATATCTAAATGTATAACACGCGTTACAAATCAAACAAGATAAAATATTTTATAGCAATCATAATTGACATGCGGTGTGTGATTAATTAAATTTATAGATAGTGCAATTAAATCAATACTAGATTTTAATTAAGTTATGGAATGAATCTAGACCATGTGCTATTTTTGTTAACTCGTAATTGATACGTTGGTGAGCGGTAAATGTATTGAAAGGCTATGATCCGTTCTGGAGATTTAATATACAGTTTAAAATAAACTAGTGACCCGCCCCGTCTCCGCACAGGTGCAATTTCAATTTCATGGAGAATATTTTTCGTTTTTGGGAACATCGGTTAAAGAATTGACAGGTGACTGAAGTGAATTTTTCTGCCCCATACCCCATAGGGTAACATTTGAGGACCCCCAATGTAGAAATGAATTATAACATATAGGTATGTAATAAAACATTTTTATCTAGTTACATAATATGAATGTATATGTAATGTATGCATAACAGCAGTAACGCAGAAATAGTATAAAATTTTTATTAATTTGTAGATCAGGAAGAATAGGATGTATAAATAAATAGACTTACCTTGTTCTGTATCTTTGTTCGTCCGGTAAGAGCTCGACTCTATTTTCAACGTCGTTTTTCATAACATTCTGATTACCATCTACCCACGTTATCTGAGAGAGAAAAAAATAACTATATCCCTTTGATATATGTAGTCTTATTTTCTATGTATGTAATAATACAGAATTGCGATTAAATTATTCTTATGGAAACCTGTGACTTTTTTCTTTTTACGTAGGAATACGAATATTTTCAATCACGCCTATATCATAATTAAATAATTGCACTATTATAATTAAATAAATAACACAACCTCAAACATTTATTTCAAATTTCTGAAAAAAAACTCTTAATCGGAATTACTGGTCACCAATTAAGTTCCTATAACACAACTACACTTACAACACACACATTCACAAAAACGCTGTTTCCATGTCGTACGTGTAAATGGTGACTATAATTCACTGATTTCATCGAACTCATTTGTTTAATAAAAGGAAAACGACGACGACGCCTATACAATTTCAGAAAATAGATTTTTGATGTATAATCCTTTAAGGATAATAAATTGGCCTAGATAGATTTAAGGTCGAAGAAAATACGATACAAAATTAATCCTAGGAACAGGTTAAATATTAAGGCGGGAAAATTTTACAATATCCATCTTATAAAGAATCACCATAATATAAAAATGTTAGTGAGGGAATAATGGAATATTTTTTTTTTATTGTTGTTTATTTAACTCTGCATCAAGATTAATATACATGGAAGAAAACTTAAAAATAATAATAATTATGATTATTATAATAAAGTTGCAGAAGAAAGTGTACAATTTGTTTGGCGGCCTTATCACTTAGAAGTGATCTCTTCCAGGCAACCATGGGAAAAGGTAACGAGCATACTGATAAAAAAATTGGCTGTTAAAATACACACCATAATATTGATAAAATAAAAAAAAAATTACATATGTTTCCAATACATAATTTTGAAGGCGGCAATTGCCTTACGCCTTTGCAAATGTTCATGGGCGGTAGAAGCACTTACCATAAAAAAAAATTAAGTAAAACTGTGGCTATTATTTTTCACCCTTTTTTTAACGTTGGGAAATGCATTTACGCATCCCCCTCTACAGTTTTGCTGTGAGGAGGTATGTGGGACTCGCAATCAAACCCTACCCACTAAAACCCAACGGTGGCCATCGTAATATTCATCTAACTATTCTAACACATAATATTCATCAGTACGTCATCTAAAGCAACTCACTTCAGCTGCAGGTTTTCCACCTTCAGAAACGCATTCTATGTCAATGGGCTGATCTTCAGTAGCATCTATGAAGGCACCTTGGAGTATCCTCGGTGGCTCTGGAGCCACCAGAACAGTTAAATGAGCATATCTTGACCTGATTGCTGGGGCACCTACAAAGTTATGATTAATTGACAATTTGTTAAAAAAAAAGGTGTGTGTGCGATTCACACACAATAGAAGTGAAACTTCAGTAAATCGACAAAAGAATGAGATGAATATATATAAAATATAAAATAGTATGTATATTTCTGTCTCATTCTTTGCCGGCTTCATTCTACACATTTTTGTATTTGTGGCTCTTAACTGTCGTTTTTTCCGTTGCATCAAGTTTGAAACCACAACGATTCTAAAGAAGTTTTGTCTACAGCGAGATTATGGACAGACTGAGTCGTATGTCTTGACGGCGATACAATATATGATAACTGTAATTGAAATTGAAATTATAATTGTAGATAATTGAAATGGTTTTACATTATATGTTTGTTTATTACTGGAATATAAGGAGAATTAATATTATCCCTACTCGTTGTCTAATACCATAAATGTGAAACTTATAGCTAGCTATCGTGGTGCGCGTCAGAGCGTTGTCGCTCTGTGTGACGATGCATTACAGCGTAGTACAACATATGCCGGCGTCATAGTGGCGTCAGGTTGACGCTCTGACGCGCGCTAAGCACATGTCCTATTTGACAAACGTTATTTTTGACATAGCCATAATTGTCACGTTCACGTTATTCATAACATTTCAATTCGAACCAATTATTCCTGAGTAACCAATTATTCCTAAAAACAAACTCTTCAACATTAGCAAATGATTAAAGGTTTAAGGATCAATAAGACTCACCATTAAGCCCCGAGCTGACCTGACACTGGTAACTGCCATCATCATCAAGGGTGACGTCACGAATATCCAATGAATAATCACCTGAGAAAAGAATTAAACGTACATTGATCGGTCAACAACTTGTTCAATATATTTATGAAGACATAACATTCAATGTATTCCATTCATCGTTTAAAAACTATGTCCACGAAAAGAGACTTTCGATGTAACAAATCAGCTGTAAACGTACGGAAACATGCCAAAAGTAATTTCAATCAGGATAATTAGTACAACTTTTGAATGTCGATGAACGAAACACACCAATCAAATTACGCTATGCACTGAAAATTTACGTATATGTTTACTAAAGTGGAATGAAGTAAAATTTGTGAGCTTATAGGGGATTTCTGGACCTACTGAACCGATTTTAAAGATGTTTTGTCGATTAAAAGTCACGTTCTATAACTGTCAAGAGCTATATTTGATTTTGTTTTAATCCCGGGACAAGCCGGGCGAATATGTAATATGATAGTCTAATAGTTCCTGAGTTTAGAGCGCTTTAACAAACTATAAAACAAGTAAACTATTAATATCATAAGTTTAGGCACAGACATATTAAACTAGCTGACCCGGCAAAGGCTGTTATGCCTAACTCTTATGTTATAGAGATATGAAAAGATATTGGCCGATTCTCACACCTACAGATATGCACTCAAAATTTGATCAGAATCGGTCCAGCCGTTTTTGGAGGAGTATGGTAACTACCATCATACCATGACAATCCAATCAATAGTAATTTACATCATGACTCGAAAATATTATGTATTTTATAGTTAAACCAGCTATTGCCCGCGGCTACGTATGCGTTAAATTCGGAGTAGTTTTTAGATTTTGTAATACATAATCGTATAAAATTTCCTCCGAATCACTCTATCTATTAAAAAAAACCAGCAGAGTCCGTGGCGTAGTTTTAAAGAATTAAGCATACATTAGGAACAGAGAAAGCGACTTTGTTTTATACTATGTAGTGATAACAAATATTTCAAAGCTAAATTGAGACTTATAAAGAGGCGTAAGTATTCAAGTGAACCGTAAATAATAACTACATAACTGAAGCATAAGCATTATAGCAGCGACCATGAAATCGACGTCAAACAAAAATTTCAGTACTGTATTTCCTCGGCCATTGACTGTATCGTCTAATTATAAACGCCATTTCGAATACTGTAATATGTGTATGAAACATACGGAAGTTTTGCGGTACTTTGTTATTAAATAACATTGTTTTTAATTGCATAATTATCTGTGTGAATTAGGTATGTTTATTGAAATATTTGAAACTCGCAATTTCTAATATTAATTTAGATTTATTAGTATGCGTTTTCTGTAGTATTATATTATATGTATACATATATAAAGAACTCAAGTTTGTGAAATTGTGAATTCGTACCGTTGTGTAATCTTTAGATCTACTGAACCGTCTATAAAAAACATAATAAGTCACGGTATCGACGGTACGGCCACATTTCAATAACTCAAGAACGGATCAACCGTTTGGATAAAATTTGGTACAGAGATAGTTTCGTTCCCAGAAATTCCATAGGAACGGGAACTATATGGGTAAAACTACGGGCCTGTTCATATTTTCCTTCGATTATGAGGATGCAGCGGCGACATTTTATATCAACGCCATCTACTTAAAAACTATATTAGCCAACCCACGCAACTCTCAAAATAATGTTTTCCCTATTTATGCAGCATTTTTCATTGATGCTATGCTGCAATTGATCAAAGCGTGATGTTAAATACCTTTATTCGATAAATTAACAGTCTTACACATATAACTAATTCAAAATCTTAAATTTGTAACAGCTGTACCTGAGAATAACGCGTGCAAACAAACTCTGCTTTATAAATTGTAGACTATACAGCCTAATTCACTTAGCGTGCAATAAGCGCTTTGCACCTAATCTTTGACACGATGGTGTTATCCAGTTAACTCTACAATCTATGGCACAAACGCCCTCATATAGATAACTACTGCGATGACAGACACTAACAGAACAGTACAGAAATAATTTTAACGTCATCGGTTTTGTAATTTACCTAGATCTCATTACCTATGTGTGCCAAACACTGCGTAATAGATGTAATGTATTAAGTCATTATTCAAACTTGCATATATAAGTTTTCGTTGAGTATGCGGCTTTGAGCCATGTTATAATTGATTAATTTAAACATAATGATAGCAAACTATAATGGATCAGTTTAGAGGCGATTTTTCAATCAATTTTTCAATTCGTTAAAGGTTATAAGTAATCACACTTATATTATAAATGAGAAAGTTTGTTGATGCTTGTCCGTCAATCACGCTGAGACGACCGCAAGGATTTTTATGAAATTGGGTGTACAGACAGATTTATATCCCGATTAAATGCTCCCTTGAGATAAAACAAGCAATCTTGATATCCGGGCGGAGCCGGGACGAGCTTCTAGTTCTCTCAAAACAGGCATTTAGAAGACAAAAAAATAAGAATATATAGGAAATTCGATTGCTGAGGATCACGGATGGCCGAGAGGCGTCGCTACGGTTTGGCAAAGTGTGGTATGGCAAAACGTGGGTTTGAAACTCACGATCAATTTTTTTCTATTCTAAAAAATTCTTAGTTATTACCGTTTTAAAGTGCTACTCAACTTTCCATGTGCATGTTCTTTTAAAAAATCGTTGACATCAAAAATAGTTTAAAAACACGCGTCTTTTTTATTGCATACTCATTTGTTAAACAGAATGATCTCACGTATTTCAAGAATGACTAAGATGTAAAAAATCGGTCAAGTAAGCGTCGGACTCGCGAAAGGTTCCGTACAAATACGCTTACGAGCAACTAAAAAAAAGGCCATCCATCCAATTTATGACCGTCGCAACCGTAGCTTAACCTCGGTTTTAAAATACATTCCAGATGTGTACGTAAATCGAGCGCTTTACTACGCACACTAATAAATGACAATGAATCATTAAATTATGCAACCTTAAACTTGTTAGAGCATTTTGGCACAAGAATTTTGGGCACATCACCTACTTTCCGAAACCTATTTACTCGCGAAATAAACTTCTAGTCAAAATGTTTAATATAGAATTCATCGATAAGATATATCACTAGCTGCGCCCTGCGGTTTCACCCGCGTAAGTCCGTATCCCGTTGGAATATCGGAATCAAAAGTTACCTTTATGTTATTCCAGTTGTCCAGCTGTCTACGTACCAAATTTCATTGCAATCGGTTCAGTAATTTTTGTGTGAAAAAGCAACAAACACACACACATACTCACAAACTTTCGCATTTATAATATTAGTTGGATATTATTTTGCTATAGGTAGATTAAACCCTCAACGAACATACGTTATTTTTTTACACCACAACCACATATAACATAATACTATAGTATCATAACTTAAAACATTTAATGGCACTTGACATTTGTCATCTCGTTAACCGCATGTGATCTGTGTGATGGATAATGTGCTAAGCTCTCTCAGTATTCAATAAAAAAGTCCTAAAATTAGAGCATACCGAAACTCGAAAATTACGACCTGAAGAAGTAGAAGGTACCGACCAACTGGTTCTACCAGGCATTAATCCTACTAATATTATAATGCGAAAGTTCCTAAGAATGAGCGTGTTTTTGTAACTCTTTCACGCAAAATCTACTGAACCGATTGCAATGAAATTTGGTAGGTAGATAGCTGGACAAATGGAATAACATATAGGCAATTTTTTATCCCGATATTCCTACGGGATACGGACATACGCGGGTGAAACCGCGGAGCGCAGCTAGTCTTTAATGGAAAGATGCGGCTATTTTCAGCAGTATAGGTAATTGCGTAAAATTATATAAAGTACCGCAAAACAAAATATAACCGACTACTTTTTCAGAACTGAGTCATGAGCGACTATATGACGTCATAGATTCGGAGAGGCCTACGCAAAGCTCAATATAAATCTAGATAGTTACAGCTATCTGCGGAAGATTTAACGCATACTTTTTGAAGTGTTTGGCAACAAGACTTTTTCCTTTCAACAAGTTTTTATGTTAGAAAAGTAGCAATGGATTCTGCGATTTAATTTTGCATGGAAATAGCATTTTTCTCTACGACGGATCCATCATAATCTGTAGATTTATTATAAATTGACTTCTATTAAAACCGACAAGAATGACAGAATATATTCCATATATATTAAAAGCAGGAAAAGCAAAAACTACAACAGTACCATACAATGTTATTAAAAACCCACCTTCTTCATCACTTCCAATCATGGAGTACCGTTCATAGCCACTCAGATTCCTGTGAGTGCCCAAGCCGAAGTCATCCTTGGTCCACTGCAGTGTACCAGCTTTATGCTCCACCCTGCACGGTAGCGTGACTCGAGAGCCAACGATTGCACTCTGCGAAATATAGTAATTAAGTTTTTAAACTAAATCTTACTTCTTACTAATATTATAATACTACTCCCTACTATCCTATCCTACTAATATTATAAATGCGAAAGTTTGCAAGGATGTGTATGTGTTTGTTGCTCTTTCACGCAAAAGCTACAGAACCGATTGCAATGAAATTTGGTACGTAGACAGCTGGACAACTGGAATAACATATAGGCAACTTTTTATCCCGATATTCCTACGGGATACGGACATACGCGGGTGAAACCACGGGGCGCAGCTAGTAAATGATATATCTATGTAAATCTTTAATATATTATTTCTGTCAATTAACATTATTAATATGTATATAACATAGGCTTGCGAATTGTATTCACCAAATTACAGCAAAAAAAGACCAGTATATTATGTGTACATTTTACTACTACTGAAAAAAAACATTATAAAACGGTTTCATATTGCTCATTTATATAGTTGCATAAATCACTATAAAAAACGTTAATTTTCAAATGCACAATACACACGTGAATTCAAAAAGAAAATGAATAATTACGTGTCAAATATTTTCCATTACACATAAAATAGCATATTTACATAATAGACATGACACGGAACAAAAAAGCTGGTTTCCCTCAAACAGAATAATTATCGTACCTTTAAAAATCGTGAAGCTAATGTAATTAACACAATTACGTGTCAACGGCGTAAAGTTAATAAATGTTGAAAGAAACCCCGTTCCATTCTCTTCGGATACCTGTTTTCTATAACTGAGATATCACGATCTTTCAAGTAAGTGGTTTTATAACCGATGTTCCCGAAAAACGAAGGACCTCAATTTGACTGTGCTTTATGGTTATTTCACTTGATAACTCCGTGGGTTTTCAAATGATGGACGTGATTTATTTCATATTTAATAGGATTTTTTTTGTAGTTTGATCCAAATTTAGAATCTGGAGTGGTAACAAGATCCCAGTGACGTTTGTCTCTTATCGTTTAAGAATAATTGAATATCGAAACTATTGTGTCTAATTAGATGCTATATAAATAAATAAGATGATAACAGTTTAACCCATATATTAATAACAGATAAGATATATTCCATTTTAGGATACCCATGACGACTGTGATGATGATACGATATAAACTGTTTTGGTTTAAAAATTCTATAATAAAAACAAGTGATAGTGTTCAAATAAATACAAAAAAGACACTTTGAAATTATACATTTTTAACATAAAAAAATATTTATTTTTAAACGTTTAGTATTAAAAGCATATTGTATGAAAAGATTTGGAATAATGAATAGATAAGGCGTCTTAATAAGTGAGATTTTTTTTCTATTCTTTCAAAATTTCTCATTTATAAGGCATTTCAATGCTTAAAAACTAAAAAAAAAATCGTCTCTATAAAGATAATTAAAAACACATATTGTCAATCACTAAGACTTCAATACAATAGTACCTTTAATTTTCAAACACGATTTCACAAATCGCGCCAAATTCTAAGAACCGATGTTATCACCATTTTTATGGATATTGTTTCGTGTTTTATGTCAAAGCCTGTTAATTATAAACTATGATAAGGCTGGTAAACAAAACCCTGAATAGCTATGCAAATTATGTGAATAATTATAAAATTATTAGTTTTAACTACGTATGGCTTGAGGAGTGAACTGAAAGCAAAGTCCGTCCAAAACCTGTCCTTTTGAAATGTAACCTCTTTAGAATCGTTGTGATTTCAAACCTGATGCAACGGAATAAACGACGGATAGGAGACTAAATACAAAAATGTGTAGAATGAAGCCGGCAAAGAGTGAGACAGAAATATACATACAATAATTTCATTTTTAAACAAATAAACTTTGTAATTATCCTATCCTTGTTATATATATATTCATCTCATTCTTTTGTCGATTTACTGAAGTTTCACTTCTAACGTGTGTGGATCGCACACACCTTTTTTTGTGTCTTTTATTGCGAGGTGCACTTAAAACTCGCGTTTTTATTTACAAGATGCCCTAAACTTATCAATCGAATTCCTTATAGTTAGCCTCGTCTGTCTGTCTCTTCTTCAGGCATAAACCACTAGTCGATATTTCGATGTAATTTGGTACAGAGACAGTTTGCGACACATGAATATAGGAGTTTTTATCCCGAAAATTTATACCTTTTAGTAAATCCGTGGGCAAATATTGCAACAAATATATAGAAGTGATTAAACGTTATTAAACATTTGGATATCAAAATTGTAAAAATAAATGATTTTATCTCCCGCTTCCAGCTTATGCCTTATGCCGTGTATCAGAAATTCGTTATACGCAAGGCCGTCGGTTTTTATATTAAAATTCACATCCATATTGATCAAATTTTACCATAATGTTGCTAATTTAATATATATTTGCATAATATATGTTATATTAAATATGCCTTACTTTCTTATTACGTGTCCGATAGAATTAAGAGAGGATCTTTGATTTTAAAACGTTCCACTAAACAGATAATTAAAAATTTTAAACACTGTAAAAAATCTTATAAATCGAGATATATATGATGTTCTATAACCTTTTGTTTCTTGAATAATCTAGATCTTTCTAGTAAAAGAGTTAGATATTGCGCCGTTATGTCATATTTTGCTTTTATCAGAAAAATAATGATAATTACCGTAATTATAAATTATTTAGAACCTCTGCATAGATATATTAGGTCAAAAGAAAAGTCCATCCACGTGTACGTTTGACAAAATAATTATTAAAAAATTTTATCTTCCTTCAACTTGTCAAAGCCAGACCAAATTTATGGGAACACAGAGCTTACACCAGCTTTCAAATAAAGAACAATAAAAATCAGTTCACCCGATAAATAGGTGTGGGGTAACAAACATAAATATATAACAAAATAAAAACCAGTGGATTAACTTTTACCTCGTCCAAATATCTTATACTACCCAAATACCATTTTAAATAAACTAGCAAAACGTATCCTTAACGCTAACCTGATACCAATAAACAGCAAAACCGTTATTCATTCGAAAACATAATGAATATTCATTAACTATACTTCCATTTCGTGTAATATATTCAAATTTTTATGTATCAATCTGCTTTTAATTTAGAAACACGTACCTATATGATTTATGGCTGAGCTGTTTAAATAATTACAGCATTTACATAAACTGTTTAAATGCAAAATGTATTAAGCGGATTTCGTTTCGCATTTACCTTTATGGTATTAATAGGTTAATTTTTGAATGAAATCTTTTTGAAAATGATGTCTTGCTTAGAGTCAGTACCGTCCTGTCCTCTTAATTTTTGGAGCTATATTGGAATATATGATACTAGACGCTAATCGGCTCTTCCCGCACATCCAGATACCTGTTGTATCCCAAGGGAGCATTTTATCGGGATGAAAAGTATCCTATCGCCAAAATTTCATCAAAATCCTTTCAGGAGTTCCATCGCGATTGACGGACAAACATCTAAACAAACAAACTTTCACATTTATAATATTAGTATGATGTATATAATAACTGCAAACGTTTATTGTAAACTATTTGTATTATTGTACTAGCGTTCCGCCCCGGCTTCACCCGTGGTACGTTGTCCTCTCCATTATAGCCTTTCTTGTGCCCAATCAAAAACTTTAAAAAATATTTAACCAAATAGCTCGCGACGTTTCTCAAGTTTTACGGTTCGCAACATTTGGTGATTTATGTTAATGCATACAAATGGATTTATGTTTCAAATATATAACAATAACATAACACGTACATAAAGTTTCTAGTCTACATATCAACAATCTATTAAACGTATCCAGTAGCTTAGCAACAAAACATTATTTTCAGTTTTTCATCCTAATATATAAAAACCCATTCTCATGATGTATGTTCCCAATGAACTATTCACCAATTCAACCGATTTTGATGAAATTTGGCATTTTATGTGTAATTTGGTCCACATTAAGATATAGGATAGTTTTTATTTCGATTAATTATCCCAATAATTTATAATCTTAATATTTTTAATTATTATTCAGCCACAGCAACGCGTGGCCGGGTAGGCTAGTGTAATTATATAAAACCACCTGTATATGGAAGTTAGGAACTTCGATTCTAATTAATTAATATGTCACTGCGCCGTTGCTACATTCATCTGTAGTTTATATTATTTCAATTGCGGACGGAGCCGAGGCGTGTAGCTAGCTAGCTATTATATAACAAATATTATGCTGTGAGAAAATTTAATAAATTTAAGAAATTCAACGAACTTTGTTTAAAGGAAAGATGTAGAAAGCTTATATTAAAACTTAGGTGTTTGACACTAGGCGTAAACCGCCTGGGTGGTTCGCATCAAAAAAAGACTATATGGAATGTGTTTATTCATCATCATCAGCCCATACGAGTTCACCCTGGGACACAGGCCTCTCATGAGGGTTCAGGCCACGCTGGTCAAGTGCGTGTTGGCAGATGTCACATGTCGTCGAACTTGTGATTCTCAGACATGACAGACATGCGCGCTCGCCCGGTCTCGAACCCCGACATATGGATTTTGAAGTCCGAGGTCCCCACCACTGAGCCATTACTGCTTTCGATGTGTTTCTTATTCCTCCACATATAAACCAACGCTAATGACGGTCGCTTGGTAATTATAATTTAATGTTTTAGAGACTAACTAAAATGACCGAGGTCAATAACCCACTAAGTGATATTGTGAAATCGATCAACATACGTTCGAGTCGTTAAAACCGCAATAAAACTTAATTTTATAACTGTTTTAGGATAAGAAATTTTGAAATTTAATTTTTAGTTTTATAGCATTGAAATGCTTGACAAATGAGAAATTTTGAAAGAATAGAAAAATTAGAAAAAATTCGATCATGAGGCGGGATTCGAACCAGCGTTTCTTGCCTAACCGTAGCAACGCCTAGCCTAGATAGTTATTTCCGTTTATCAGTAATTACCTAGTCTTGCCATAAATATTGTAATAAAGAAAAAAGAAAATTGTTAACTGCAAATAACATTTATTACTT
>NC_052123.1:2406514-2408064 GCF_012273895.1 Zerene cesonia | reverse complement strand
AATTTTCTTTTTTCTTTATTACAATATTTATGGCAAGACTAGGTATATAGTAAATTCGGTTAAATGTAGGTGGATGTTCTATCTATATGTAAGGATATAGTATTATTTAAATCAATATCATCATTATCAGTATTTTAGTGTCTATAGCTGGTCGTAGTTCACCGCTTTCCTCATAGCAACTGCTTGTCTTATATCCAACTAGCTGCGCCCCGCGGTTTCAACCGCGTAAGTCCGTATCCCATAGAATATGAAGATAAAAAGTAGCCTATATGTTATTCCAGTTGCCCAACTGTCTACGTACCAAATTTCATTGCAATCGGTTTGGTAGTTTTTGCGTGAAAGAGCAACAAATACACACACATCCTTACAAACTTTCGCATTTATAATATTAGTAGGATAGGATTAGTAGGATAGTAGGATAACCTGTATTGTATTTTCTTGTGTATTATACATGTAGAAATTAAAGATTTTTGACGGATTTTAAACTCGATACGGATAGCAAGCATAGGCGTTAAAAAGTCTGCGATATGCGGAGAAATAACAACAATTTTGTTAGACCTTCAAGACATGTAACATCGCAGTCTCCCCGTGACCACGCCCGTTGTAAAGTATTCGAAACGTCGGCTTAATAGTAATGAATAAATCGCGTTTAAAATCCGTTAAAAAGTATTTAATTTCTAAATAACTTGCATTTCATATTCTATCAAATATTATCGCTATCGTTCAATCCTAAATTTATATTTACTATTTAAATCTTGATTTATTTATTTCAATCTTTCCAGATAATGTGATAACCCTGAAAAAGTCTCAATGTCTCATAATTCAAAGCAACATGCGACGCAATAAAATAGGATGGCGTTAATCGAATATGAGTTACGAGATGTGCGCGCGCGCAGGGATGATACGAAATTCGAAAATAGAACGCCTTCCGCCAAACGGATGTGGGGGACGGATGTTTGGTTCCTGCTGGTGATCTTTGTTACCGGTTGCTATGGTTACGAGGAGCAGAGGTTCGCGATGGAGCCGCAAGATCAGGTATGTGTAGAATATTTGAGTTTCATTATTCGTTTCTTAATTAGTTTAAGGTTTGACGAAAGGTCTAAGGTTATTAAAATAATGTATTTTTCTAAGTATATCGTTGTCTATTGCAATGTAGGTTTACCGCAGTTAACATTCACATTTGAATTTCTTCTGGGTGAAGCCGAGGGCGAAAACTAGATTTCCGTGCAGTAAAGAAAGAAATATTCTTTATATGAAAGCATTAACGTTTTTAATATATATATACATTCCAAATAATGTCTAACACCCATAAATAGTGTCCCGAGTTGCTAACAACATAGTATACGTAGCTCGGGCTCGCTCCCCCGCGTCTCGCCCCTTGCCCGCACGATTGACCAGTCTGAACATCTTCGTTGACAGTAAGGATTTTTAGACTGTGGCAATACCCACCGTAATAAAATAATTCTCTTCGTACTTAAAATACTTAGTCTGGCCATAAATACTGTTACACTTAATTATAAAAAAATATTACATTTGAATTTCGAATCTGT
>NC_052123.1:2401624-2405514 GCF_012273895.1 Zerene cesonia | reverse complement strand
CAAATGTAATATTTTTTTATAATTAAGTGTAACAGTATTTATGGCCAGACTAAGTATAAAGCTAATATAAAGAAAGTCCAACAAAGCAACGATTTAATTCATTCACTTATCCACAGACTAATTGAATTTAATTTCTTTCGACTTCATTCTGTTGATTTTTAACGTATGTCACACACATGCTTGGCCATGTGGTGATGGAGTTTATCAATGAAACGTAGCTCCATGCGTACTGGATGAGCCAAAATAATACTTGTTACAGGAATTAGCTTGTTTTCTGTTCTTGATTGGTGAAGATTTATCCCATGGATTGGAGTAAGTATTAGGGGCAAGATATGAAGTACGCTTCGTTTATTTATCACACGAAAAAATTTAATTCTTTAAGACGTATGGCATGTGTAATTTTGCCAGCGAATTAAAAAAAACTTACTGCAAGCCATTTTCAAACATCCTATTGTACGGTTTTTCGAAATCTTGTGTTCTGCAAAATCAAGTAGTACTGAATTCGATTTTTTTTTTGTTTGTTACTCGATAACTCTGTGTGCTTTCACTTTGGCGCGATTATTTTTGTTTGGTAGGGAATTGTTGTCATTTGGTCCCATTTTACAATCGTAAGTGATATCCCAACCAGGGACGTCGATCATTTTGGTAATGTAGAACTACTTGCATCTATCTAGTATAACTCGCTTCTATTATTCACATATATATGATATTCACACATATATGAAATTTAAAGTGACTACTTTAAATAACATATTATAATATCCATTTCTAACATAAAACTTTTTAATACCATATCCAGTATCTATACATCCTTCATAGACGACCATCTGCGACAAATATTATTTTAACGCCTTCTTTTTAAAATTATGTGTGCTTTAGTTAATTATCATCTGTGGCCGCGCTGCTTTAACGATTCCCATGATTTTTTGGTCTGTTTATAGTTTACGGTACTTCATTATATTAAGATTAAAGGAAGATAATGTGCGTCTCCCGCTTAGATATCTCTGTTGGATAAGCAAAAATAACAGCGATAGGTTTTCGGAGCTGTTTTTATGTATGTACGTGATGTTCATTCGTCTATCAATTCCTGAATGCCTTTTCAATTCGAACGATGTTTTGAGTATGTTCAGAAAATTCAGTAAGTAAAAATGTTTTATATTATCTTTAAATAGAGATATCATTGTCGCTAATGTATCGAGTGGCTTTTTTTAAAGCTTCAATTGTAACTTTTAAATGTAAATAAATCAAAATCAGTTAAATTGTTAATTTGATAATAAATTGATTTTGTAAACACGTACTCTTTCAATATAAGATTATATTATCAAGCTCGCTGATCTAGCTGTACGCCCCGGCTTCATCCGTAATACATATATAGCATATATCACTCAGTGACGTTGCAGCTTTCTAATGGTGATAGAATTTTTGAAATCGATTCAGTGGTTTTCGCGTGAAAACGTTACAAACATAAATACAAAAGTCTCACAATATTAATGTAGATGAATGATAACATTTCTATTGTATAATAAATAATTGACGTTTCGATCAGATATAAATAACACAATATTTCCTTAATAAAAATACACTCGTATTTTAACATTATCCCTTCCTGTTTGCCCATACAATTTCACCAGAAAAATATAACTCTATCCCGCCATCCTACGATATATTTCGCATATTCGGTACGCCCACTCGCGCTGTGTGGTGCTATCGGTAAACTATCGCATGTCAACCCAATTCGTTCGACTAATCGTTCCTGGTAAACATATGGATACTATCATTAAATTTAGAGTTCATCTTCAAAGGGTCGAGGGTTCAATAACAATGAATATATAGGACCACCCTGGGAGTTGTTAATTGGCGGATGTATTAAATTATTACAAATGATATCGATATATTTATGAAGTCGGTTAAAAGATAAAGAAAGAAACGTGAAACAATCACGTGCGCTTTCTGTGAAAAGGCTTTCAAATTGCTTCTCGCATTTTAGATAAAATGAAAATGCGATCTCATCTCTTTGCCCGTGTTCCAATTTACAGCTGATTTTTGTTTTATCATACCTATTGAATTTAAAGATTTAAGACTGTTTAATAAATGGTATCATAATTGCTAAAATATTTTAGATCGAACAGATTTTTAATTTTAAAAAACATAATTATACACTTCGCTAGATTCACACACTGAACTAAAGCCAACTAAACAAATTGGGTCAAAAATTTCTGTATTTTCCTACAAATTATAGTGTAAGGAGTATTTCCAACTATTAAATGTCACAATTACATCCAGTCTGACTGTCTTTCCTTCATACAATAGATTGGAGTGGGTGGAGCCATTAAATAAGAGTAGAAGAAGACTTAACTCCACCCTGATCCGCTTTCCCATCCGCGATCTCACTAGTTTGATGAAACACACTACTCTACAAAACAGGTGTATTTTCATGAATAGTGAAAAAGTGTAAGTACACCATTGAAACAAAGCTTGTATTATTTTTCGTAAAATATTTTACCACCCCATCGCCTGGAAGAGATCGCTACCTTAGCAATAAGACCGCCTGTTTCTGTGTGTATATTATGTTTCGAATGTATACGGAACCCTCGGGTAAGAACTAATTCTTCCTAGAATCTTGTACATCTTTATTGCTGTTTAAGTGTGACCGATGGAGGTTAAGTGTATTGACAGGTTGAGTGTGCAATTATCTGAATGTCATTTTTAAGATGTAGAAGCAGTGAAGTGGCATCGTGATTTATTGGTGATCCCGTTATAATGTTGAATAATATAAAACATTTGGTTAAGTGTTTTTCTAAGAACAAGAAATTTATGTTCGTTTACGATTTCATAAATTACTGACTTTGAAGGAGGTTATCACTATCAATTGTATTTGTTTGTGCTTGTTTACATTATTACGTAAAACGTAGTCCCTATAGATTTAGTCTAGTTAATTTTATTTCAATAAATAACGCAATTTGCTTACTAGAAGCTTCTTTTAAGAGATTTGAAAATAAAATATAACATATGGAAATATTGATAATATCATATAAACATATTATCAAGCTATTCGCTAATCTATCTATATATATAATCGTATATATATAAAAATGAAACCCGTTTTCCTTGGTCACGGCATCACGCGTGAATGGCTGGACCGATTTCACTAATTCTTTTTTGTTGTATTTGTTATTATTAGGAGAAGTTTCTTACGGAAAAAAATATTAAGAAAATCTCTCAAAAATATTGAAAAATGTACATTTAATTTTGCATATTTTAAAAAACGCGAGTAACAAATGTCAATGTCATTCACAGCCATAAATTATATTTATATAAGGAGTTTAAATAGGGAGATGAAAGCGATATAACCGAATACCACACGGGCGAAGCCGCGGGCGGAAAGCTAGTTTAAAAATAAAACATTAATACTAATATTTAAAATGCGTGTTTCATTAAAGTGATTTGTGAAGAGTGACGTGACTCTCTCATTTTGATTTTGCTAGCAAAGCCACGGGCGCAAAGCTAGTCTTTTATATGTATGTCGCATTAAATTAGAGTTTTATGAAAAAATACTGGACAACACGAAACTCCAATTACATTTTTAAGGAATAATTCCATTGAATTAATGACTACACATTCTTCAATAGCTTGTATAATATTACATGTTACGGAGAAACGAAATGACGAATACACAGTAATATTTTAACCGACGTCCTCAAAAAAGGAGGTTCTTATTTTTACTGTTATTTTTACGTGAATTTGTGCTTGTTTGAAAATGTTTTCATTTGGTCTAATTATAGAATCTGGAGTGACCTCTGCAGGGTCGTCAATGTATATGTACCTAGTCTTGCCATAAATATTGTAATAAAGAAAAAAGAAAATTGTTAACTGCAAATAACATTTATTAC
>NC_052123.1:2355803-2400624 GCF_012273895.1 Zerene cesonia | reverse complement strand
ACAGATTCGAAATTCAAATGTAATATTTTTTTATAATTAAGTGTAACAGTATTTATGGCCAGACTAAGTATATCTGTTCTTCTTATATGGCTAAACCAAAGAATCGGTTTAGATGAAATAAAGGATCAAGTATAGCTGTTTTTTACATTATTTCAAAATTGATCGTCTACAGATGTGATGTAGAATTAAATTTTTGATTTTTTTGTCTGCGGGTAAAACCGCGGTGTACAGCTAGTATCTATTTTAAAATATATTGCAATCCGACTAACAATCTTGCTAATATTTGTGGAAAGTCGGTTCCAAACAGGCACTTTCACGCAAAATGTCAACGTGTGTAGACAGAATTTGGTATGCAAATAGTGGCTTCGAAAAACTTATTCAGGTCAGAGCTAGAATTTGTTTATAAATACTTAAATATTATAAGAAGATGCAAATATTAGTTATGTGCTATTAGTGTGTATAACATAATTCCTAATACAAAAAATATATATAAAACCTCTTATCATATACAAAAAGAATCACTTGGAAGAAGTCAATTGGCTAAACCCACCAAGTTATTGAAGACAAAGTTTTTGGGAAAGTCTTTATTTGTATAAAGTAAAAAAGAATTTAATATACATAATATAAACTGTTACATCACAAACATTCTAATCTGCACCTTAATTATTAAAAAACCAACATAATTTAGTTAAAGAGGCTAATAATAGACCTTTAATTATTCGGAGAAATATTACATACATATGGACTTGTCTACAAAATTAAACTAAAAGAACATACTTTAATTTAATTATTTTATTACCTCAGTGGATTATCAAGTTAAATGATATCTTACATACGGACATGATTCAAACGCCTTTATTTCAAAGTCGGTTAAAGAGAAAGCATTCAAACTTTGATTGTAACGTAAAACGACACTGATTTGAGTCTAATTGAAAGTCAAGGAATTGAATATGTCATATCTTCGTGAGCTCCAAGTTATCGAGTATTTGCTCTTGTTTCATTTGCGTTTCATCACTAATTGTCACAGCGTTCTGTGTATTGTGACATATTTGAAAGAAATTTGTTTAATGGCGTATTTTTTTAATTTAAATAAATTACGTGTCACGTCGTTTGTCCGCGACTCTTAAACTACTGTACCGATTTTAATCAAACCTGCACATCATGTGCAATTTGATCTAACTTAAACCATAGAATAGTTTTTAGTATTTCAAATAAGGCAAATAACTACCTGGGCGGAGCCGGGGCGTGCAGCTAGTTAATATATGAAACCGAAAGGTGCTGGACTAATTGGGCTAAAATTTGGCGCGTAGATAACTTATATGATGTAAGCATCTGCTTAGAAAGGATCTTAATGAATTATCAATCAGCAAGGGGATAAAATCGGGGATGGAGTTTGTACCACGATTTATTAAGACCTCGCGAGTGAAACTGCAGGCAAAACCTAGTAGCTGTATAATTTATGTATAAATTTAAACATAACGATTGTGAATGCTAGATGTTTCTATTTATTAATATTTCGATATGTTTGTATGGATTTGTATATGCAAACTGTTTCTTTTATATCGTATGTATGAATGGATGGAAAGTAGGATTTTATTCATACATATAATCCCACTACCAATTCGAAACAATAGAATAAGAAAATATAAAAAATAAGGAATTGTTTAATTCTAACCCAGGCCCTTCACTTTCAATTAACTTCCTGTTAAAAGCATTAATGCTCCTCCATACCAGGAAAGTGAACTAATTACCCCTCTATATTCCGAATACATTAGTCGCATGCTTCCAGAATAGGATGCCACATTTCAAGGTTTATTTTACTTTTGTTTCCCAATTCTGTCTATATTTATACGAGCAATGAACCCTTGTAGACATATCTTAGAGGATGCCTTTGTAAAATATGTCAGCACTGTCTATAATGGAAGGGAGTGATTGTATTTTATTTATTGATACTTTAAAACCTTTTTCGAATCCAATTGTGTATTGAGCGATAGATAAATTGCACTCGAAACGATTTTGTACGCTTCATTATTTTAACAATGAACGTTCTTTACATAAATTGAAAGATACACGTGCATTATGTTACCAACGTGATCTGAATTTTGTTTATTTCCATGTATTTGTTACAACGTAATTATTTCATGTTCTCTTTCATCTATTTAATTTACTTGCTTTACAGTAATATTCTTAAGAGGAAAGGTCTATTTTTAGAATCTATTTTTAGATGTTTCTAAAACATTAACTCAAAATCCACTGGATATATATCATCAGCTGTTTTAATTAAGATTATTGATAAGCTACATCACATCATCAGCATAGCCTTTATTTAATATTTAATTTTATGTAATAAAGACCGCAACAAACTCTTCAACACTGCTGCGTCTTATGTACTTTCTCAGTTTAATTATTATTATTAGCTCGTATTACATTAGATTTCCTATATACAGACAGCCAAGAATACTTTTTACTGCATGCTGGTCTGCAATCAAGCCTTTTCAACATTGTACCATGTATATAACTGATTTTCTTCTCACAGTAGGAATGAACATTGTGACGTCAGCTCTTTTTAAATCGTGTAGAAACCTGTCCCAGTGGTATTGCCTGCAGCATTGTGACTTACCTTATCACGTATGTTAGTATAATTATAGTACAATATACTTAAATATTAAAAAAGAATGAAAACTATAGAAAATTTGTTAATTTTCATCTTGTACATTCGCATTATATATACTGCATTTCGTATTATATCATAACTATTGGAGTCACTGAATTCTGTACTTGTGTTTTGAAAATTTACTAAATTATTTACGCATAAATTAATAATCATAATCTGAATTTATGGAAAAATCTCATCAATATTTCATCATCAAATAAATATATGTTACGTAATACACTCGAAATTTTTAAATAATTATGATACTCATCTCTCAGTCGTGTCATATCCACTTTATGACACGAGGTATACAGGTCTATGTCAAAAGATTGATCACCGCTCAAATAATTTTCAAGTATGACATTCAACGATCAATTCTTCAAGGAACAGCATCAAATTCCTTATAAGAGCCAAAAGTAATATTACCAAAACACAATTCATCACTGACAACAGTAAGCAAATATATAACGGGCAGGCATATTTTCGGTTTCGACTCATCGTATTTACAGATTCCGCATTTTATGGTTTCAGTTCCTACCACATTGATCATTTAGATCTGACGTTCGATGATCTAACATGACGCAGAATTAAAGAATCGGCGAATTTTAAAAAGCACGTTGAAAACTTTATCATGTACAATATTCAAACGGAGATTTTAAAGAACTATCCCGCTTATTTATATGAGTCTGTATACGACTCTGCCCTCAATAACAAAAATAAAGTCTCATAAACAATAGACAAACGGTGGGAAGCGGGAAAAAAAGAAAAATCATTACCTGGCCCAGCGTTCGTATGAAATATGGTGGAACTGGTTCAGACACTTTCGATCATTTCAAAATTTCGAACAAAAGACGTTCGAAATTTTGAATTCGATTTTCGAATTTCGAATTTCGGCGCGCGCCGAACGTCGCGACGTGACTAAGCCGACTGGGTATTCGTTTAGATTATTCTGTGTCGTATATTTTTAGAATACGCCCCCTGAACGCATGTAAAGATACAGCGGGACCACGTGGACCGTTTCCGTTAAGGGTGAAGGAACTAAGGGCCGTATTTCGAAATATTTTTGGAAAAAATATAAAAAGGGGACGGTCTCGGATATTTAATTACATAGATGTGCCTTGAAAACTTGAGATGAAAGTGCCGATTTAAACGATACGCTAATTAAATTTTATTACTACTTAATAAAGATTACTTTATGTTTTAATACTCGTATAAATTTCTTAAATAAATAGCGCAGTTTTTGTTTAGTTTTTATGAATGCTTACCATCTAACCCTCCACAGGCGTAATCGATACTAATGTCAGTATTCATAACATATAAGAAAATAATAAACTATTCATCATCATCAGCCCATATGTTCCCAATGCTGGGACACAGGCCTCCTATGAGGGTTCCGGTCATAATCCACCACGCTGGCCAAGTGCAGGTTGGCGGATAAACCATGTCGTCGAACTTTTAATTCTCGGACATGCCGATTTCCTGACGATGTATTGCTTCGCCGTTTCGAGTAGTGGTGATCCTCACGCGCAGATAAATTGAAATATCTATATATTTCCTGCACGTTCACGAACGCCCGACTTATCAATTTTAAGTCCGATGTCCTCACCACTTAGCCACCACCATAAATAATCTATAACTCAGATCGGCGGTGGATTACTGCCAGCTCATCCCATAGATCTGAGAGTTTAGAAACAATGATTCATATGATAAAATATTTCACAACGATCCGTGTGAATATTCAACATGTGATATAGTTAATTAGTCACTCATTACTGTAACAATGTAAAATAGTTGCGTAATAACACCCACGGTTCAATTGGTAGAAAACTTTAATAGTAGAATTTACTTGCTGTAATTTTTTTTTTTTATGTCATAGTCGGTAATGGAGCTGGTGGGTCGCCTGATGGTAAGCGCTACCACCGCCCATGAACATTTGGAGAGGCGTAAGGTCAATCGCAGACCTTTCGCCTCTACAAATGGATTGCCGACTTTAATTGTGAAGGGAATGGGTAAGGATTGATGAGAGGAATAAAGGAAAGGAATGGGAAAGGTAAGGAAAAGGATATGGGCCTCTGGCTCCCCCACTCACCGTACGAAACACAATAGCAAGCTATTATTTCACGCCGGTTTTCTGTGGGGGTGTGGTACCTACTTCTTTACTTTGTAATGGTGGTAATTTATTGAATGCCTTTTTTATTTCACAGCGGGCACCTAGTGGTTCACCTATGCCCATGGTAAGCGATCACCAATGACCAGGAACATTCCTAGAGGTAGTGGTGCTGGCCTTGGTCAATCCGCTGCCAGCTTTTAAGGCATTTAAGGATTCATGACTGGAACGAAGGAATAGACTGGTAAAGAGTGAGAAAAAGGATATGGGCATCCGTTTCCCCCACCCACTGTATGAAACACAGAAGCATGCTACTATTTCACGCCCATATCTTCTGTGCGGGTGTGGTTTTTTCCCCGGAGCGAGCAGGCCCAAATAATGCCAAAGCGTACTCGATTCCCACATTAAAACGTTTTGGTTAAATGGTTTTTAAACGTAGAAACTAAATTTAGGGCCATCATCATCATCATCATCATCATCATCATCATCAGCCTATACATGTTCCCACTGCTGGGACACAGGCCTCCTATGAGGGTTCAGGCCATAATCCACCACGCTGGCCAAGTGCGGGTTGGCAGATACCATAGGGCCATATCACATATATAATAGAACGAAAACATCACATTTTACATAAAAAATCGTTAATAGTTATCATCAGCGGGAGATTTGTGATGCCCGAGGGACCTAGGCCAATCTCGTTTTTAACGTTCATGCGGAAAACTGGTCTGGTGTGTCGTATCATGATACCTACCTACCATCTTCATTGCCCGTCATTGTATCGTCATAGCATTTGAGGTAGGGCGCTATTATCGTTTTGTAGCGATAACATTAATGTTTAATTTACAACTAGGTCATATTTTTCATTAAATGCTAAATGATGGTGATCATTTCGATTGTTGGTCTATATATTTATATGGCATATATTTATGTTGTATATACCTATGTATATGGATACTAATTGTATTTAAACGACGATAAAATTGGCAAATTAAATTATAGCCCTCAATTTTGTTATTCAAAAGCCGCAAGTATAAAAATGAAATAAGAAAAACACGAATACGAAATACTTATGACATTAATAACTTAACAGATAATTAGTATTGTAAGTCTTAGGCACTTTTTGATGCGATTTTCATACAATTGCCATTTTAATCCTACTAATATTATAAATGCGAAAGTTTGTGAGGATGGACGTATGTGTATGTTTGTCTGTAACTCTTTTATACAAAAACTACTGAACCGATTGCAATGAAATTTGCTACGTAGATAACTGGACAAATTGAATAATACATAGGCAACTTTTTATCTCGATATTCCTACGGGATACAAACTTGCGAGGGTGAAACCGCGGGGCGCAGCTAGAAGAAAGATATACTTAACGCAACATATCCAAAAATTATGATGACCATACTTAGCAGATTCCCATCTATTACTGTCAAGCCTTAATAAGCATTTTATGAAGCGTCAAAATCCTTAAACGATCCTCATACGTTTAAAAATACACTTATTTCACTAAAAAAAGGGCGCGAACGTCTGGTCTTGCTTTTTGCGGTCTTCAGTCTCTGCTAAATTTGTACGCGCATTTTTTTTTAACTACAAGAAATGCATTATGACGTGCCAAGCAAAAGCCGACTTTACGCTTAATACTTACAGTACAAGTTTGGATGATAAAGTGTTTGTGAAGGAATAATGACGGTATATTCATAGTTCATAAGGGTGGTTTTACGTTGACAAGTTTGAAATGTGTCTAACAGGCGGGCACCGTGATCCCTTTGGACGCAATTTCGTTGAGCATTTAATTTTGCGCTTTATAGTATATATTTAATGCCTGTCAATTTAGTCGTGTTTGTGTCTTTGTTTAAATAGTTTAGTTTGTTCGCTTACTGAAAGATGTATGGTATTCTTAAATATACTGTCGTCGATAAGTCTATAATTGATTTAAATGCTAGAGCGGGCAACTGGTGGTGGTTCGACTGATGGTAAGCAACCACCGCCCATGAACATTCGTAGAGGTAGGTCCTCTACAATTGCGTTGCCCGCTTTTAAGGGGTAAGGGATAAGGAAAGGATTGACGACAGTTGGAATTATAGAAAAAACTAGCTGCGCCCCGCGGTTTCATCCGCGTAAGTCCGTATCCCGTAGGTAATATTTAGGTAAAAAGCCTATATGGTATTCCAGTTGTTCAACTATCTACATACCAAATTTCATTGCAATCGGTTCAGCAGTTTTTGCGTGAAAATGTAACTAACACACACATCCTTACAAACTTTCGCATTTATAATATTAGTAGAATAGTAGGATAGGATTGTAAAATAAAGGTACGTTTTAACGGCCATTTCGGAGGATTCCTTCAAATATACACGCTGGTATATAAAATATTATTTAGTTTTAGACAAGTGCCTGGGTAATCAATATATATCATCATCAATCTCATAACAAAATTTGATTCATTGCAATTTTAATGTGAGATACATTCCTACATACATATTAGGGTATAACACATATTTTATTCGTCAGTTAAAGAAAATGCAAATCATTATTTACACCAAATAAGATCTCAAACCTCAGCTGTCATCTACGAGATATATCCTAACAGAGGTTTATGACACTAATTTGACGACGTCGCGTCATAAAATAATTGGGTGTTGGCTGTACTCGTTAAATATCTTATGTTTAAAATATACCCAATCGTAGCTTAATATTTTTTTAAATGACAAACGATGGTTTAATAGAAGTATCACACTGATACTATAAATGTGAAAGTTTGTTTGTTTGGATGTTTGTCCATCACGCTCAAACTGCTCAATGGATTTTGATGAATTTTGGTATAAAGACAGGGTCTGAACTGACTTGGGTGATAGGATACTTTTTTATGCCGATTAAATGCTCCCTTGGGATAAAACAGGAATCTTGATATCCGGGCGAAGCCGGGCGAGCGTCTAGTTTCATTATAATTTTGGAAACATTGTCAAGTGCGAGTCGTACTCGCGACACTAAGTACCTACGGCACCAATAAGCTATCACCTGAAAATATGTCTCACCCATCCAATTTATGACCATGGCAACTGTTGCTTAACCTCGATTCTATGCAAGATTTCCCCACTATAAATAAGGTAAAGGTCCTGTATAATCTAACCTTTATTTTGCATTTAATGATTTATTCTTGAAGAAGATTATATTAAATATAGCTGACTATTAATTTTTAACCTACAATAAGCTTAATTGTAATCTCTTAGTGAACCTTCTACTTCTAATAGTAAATGATAACCAGTGCAGCATATCATAAATATAAATATTTCTTAATACTGTATTTGAACAGCTGTATTCTAATATACATAAGCTATTTATAGAAAGGGGATGAATTTAAAAATATCGCTATCTGTTATCCAACGTAGGTATTATCTGATACAAAATTGTAGTGTGTTTCACCTATACAAAATAATAACATATTCTTTTCTATCCTATCTTACTAATATTATAAATGGGAAAGTTTGTGAGATGAATGTATGTGTATATGTATGTATGTTTGTTTGTTACTCTTTCACGCAAAAGTTACTGAGCTGATTGCAGTGAAATTTGGTACGTACATAGCTGGACAACTGGAATAATACATAGGCGCCTTTTTATCCCGATATTTCTTCGGGATACAGAATTACGCGGGTGAAATCGCGGGGCGCAGCTATAATATACGTATATGGACTTGATCTTTTTTATAATACATATGAGAATATTAATTCGTAATCAAATTTCTTAATTTATTTAAATTAATTAATATTAATCAGAGATTTTACACATTCCGTAATAAATAATTAAGTCATAAAGCTGTATATGGCAACTGGCAATAAACTACAAATATTAAATTGAAATTATTAATATATTTTGTATTGAAATTAGTAATTTTTTTTTTCAGTTGTCCATTAACATTTCTGTACGCAAGCCTAAGTATTGCGATTAGGTAAGACTCGCACTTAACCGTGTAATAAATGCTTTTTGAAAGTTTTTAAATGCGACTTTTTTTTCACAAATATAAAAAGAAAAATAATGAGCAAGGAGATATTTTAAAACTGTAAATATTTTAGTTAAAATCCTACTGATACTATAAATGCGAAAGTTTGTAAGGATGTGTGTGTTTGTTGCTCTTTCATGCAAAAACTATTGAACCGATTGCACTCAAATTTGGTATATAATATATATAATATATAATATATCTCGATATTCCTACGGGATATGGACTTACGAGGATGCGGGCGTAGCTAGTATTAGGTATATAAACGTTACAAATTTCATAAATAATTGAATAGTTACCAAACGTACCACGCAGTCAATGTCAAAAATGTAAACAACAACGCCTTATAAAAAACAAGTATGCTAATTGTTAATCTCGCATCAGGCCTCACACAAAGTATATCGGAATGCCATAAAAAATTAGAGATAAACCTTAATGTCGTTCGTATAATTAGACAATTTCGGCACGTGTCAAAACCATCTGTTGTTTTTTAATCTACCCACATACCTTGAATCAATTATTGATGCCAATCCTGTACTAATTCTACAGACGAAGGTAGGCTTCGCCCGTAGTACGTACAGCCTATAGCACTCGAGGATCAAGTAGACAACTAATAATGAAAGAATTTTTCGTCTCTAATTTTCTTTTTCCTCCAAACACAGTAACAATATGATTAAATCTATAGCGTTAAATGTTTATGCGGAGATGAGTTTGCAAAAATTATGAAAAATCAGTTAGGTCCTGAGATTAACGCATTCAAACAAACAAACTTTTTAGCATAGATATTGATACTACAGAACACTTATTTATTTATTTATTTTCATTTTTACACAAAAAATACAAAATATAAAATAATAATTGTGACAAAGGAATTTGTATACAATTGGCGGCCTTATGGCTATAAGCAATTTCTTCCAGGCAACCGACGACACTTACGAATGAAAGAAAATCGTCTAAGGTTTAAGAAGGAAGGGAAGAGCGCTGTACCGGTCGTCTAAGATACGTTTATATATTTATAACAGTATTGACACAATTAATACTTATTTAAAATCATGTCTGATAAATTCAACTTTATTCCGTTTCAATTAGATTTAAAAAGGCTTGCACCAATCTATGTATCGTTAAATTTAAATGTCACATATTGCAATAATGGTAGCGAATTTTCGAGAAGTAATTCGATGGAAATAAACTGATTGAACGAAACAGAAGCAATTATCTTTGAAAAATGTGACATGACGCACATTATGTTTTTAAGTCAGTTTAAATATTGCTTTTAACATTGAGTAACATATAAAAGAGGAATTTAGACCATAATTATAATAAAAATTAAAACCATTTTACTGCAGTTTCGCAGATTCATACATATAATTATATATTATTTTAAACAGTACTTATGTTAACCTGTAAAGTAGTACCATAAATTTACACAAATTACCTAACCAAGTTTTTCTCCAAGTACCTATCACATGAATAATTGTTTATATTTTGCTTAAGTCAAATTAATATATGAAGTTTAAGAGTTTGACCGGACTATTCTCAAGAACCACAATTTTTTTCCTTTTTACATAGGCAAAGCCGCGGGCGGATAGCTAGCTAGTAATTTGTAAAGCAAGCCATACAAAATAGATTACAAATTTGCTACCATCTAATAGGGCGCTTATGATTATTTATAAATGCCAGGAATCCTGTTTCTGTCTACTTTAGTATATATAGTAGTGTCCAGACCAGGAATATTTATGACTGGACATATTCTATATGGAGATAGCCATAAGAGGCTTCAAGATTCAAGTTTGTAAGAAACGTTGGATTTTTTAGAATTGCTATGTATAGAACAGTTTGTTTAATTGTCCCGAGTTAAGATATATCTAATAAAAATCTATATCTATATCTAATAAAAATAATATAATCTATACTAATGTTATAAAGGTGAAGAGTATGTTTATATGTTTGAACTCACTAATATCAGGAATGGTCCGATTTGAAAAGCTCTTTCAGTGTTAGATAGCCCATTTATTGAGGAAGGCTCTGCTAAATATGTACGACGGGCGAAGCCGGGGCGGACCGCTAGTAACCTTATATATATTAATTACGTGTCACGTTTTTTGTCCGCGATGGACTCTTAAAATCAACCGATTACAATCAAATTTACACACCATGGGCAGTTTATTCGAATTCAAAAGATACAATAGTTTATATTATTTCAATTGCCTTAAAAGACTACCCAGGCGGAGCCGGGGCATGCAGCTAGTATGGTAATAGATACATTTACTATTTTCTTTCCAATATATTTGTCCTAACGTTAAAATATTCCATTTCGTTATAGTGTTGACAATATTGTGCCTAAGGGACTTCATTAGAATCAATCAGACGATCTATCTCTTTCCTCATACATTACTATAATTAATTTTAATATTAATCACACTTAATCGCCTTCAAATTGACAGAATAAAATCAAATTTAAAGGATACCACATGCCAAGTAAAATGGTGTATGATGTAACCTGTAAAGTTTACCCAGTAAGAAGTAACGAGGTTACAATCACAAAATAATGTGAGTCGAATTAAGTACCTCCTCCTTTATTGAGACCGCCTCCTTGGTACAGTGGTTAACGCGTGAGCGTAGAACCGAGGGGTCCTGGGTTCGATTCCCGGTGGGGACGCACAAAAAATAATGTCTCGGTCTGGCAGGACACAGAAGGCTGATCACCTACTTGTCCCTAAAGAAAATCGATCAGTGAAACGGATGTACATCATCTGCCCCATACCCCACTAGGGGACACGGGACTTCACACTTCCTTTATTGAAGTTGGTTTGAAAATTAAAGAAAATAAAACGCAAAAAAACTAAGTGTTACAACTGCAATGCAGCGTAGGCTGACCTTATGTGGTTCCACTTTTAATATATTTTTAAGTTTTGAGGATATTTTTTTTTTGTTTTATTTTAATTGTATTCTTTAATTAAGTTGTATAGTATTTTTCCTTGTCAGTCTTGTATCGAGTCAAAAAAAAAATTCTATCCTGTTTCAAAATCGAAACAGGACTAGTAAATATTTCAAAAAACAGTCAAAAAGCTTCTTAAACATACCGATCATTATCTTAAAATATGCCAAATTCCCAACAATTATGTCGGTACCAAAAGGATTGGACGATCTATAATGACGTAGAAAAACTTATGCGTCTACAAGTAGCGAAACAAGTTTTAAATTATATAAAATTGAATTGTAATTATATCGAGTTCATTGGCAGCCAGTGATCCAGTTCTCAAAAGTAGTTTATACTAGTGGCAAATTTAACGCAATCTTGTGTTCGTATCGGCAGAAGATTTAAAGCTTTATGGTTAAAAAATTGAATAATTGATATATTAGGTAGATTTTGCTGATAGTTGGATATTTGATGAGAAAATTAACTAGCAAAAAGGTTGTTTTCGAAGTTTGAATATCACATAAATTATAAATCTTGTACGTTTTTTAACGTGGATTGAATTATATTTTTATGGTTGATAACACTTATATACATGAATAATACTTCCATAAGAAGGGCCTATTGAAGTCATAATTTATCCTTTTTTCATATCACACATGTATAAATTGTGGCATAGTACATGTAATTTTACAATATGAATTTTATTATTTACACATAGTTTGTACACGTAGTAAATTTTAATAATTTAAAGAGAGATCTTAATAATTTTTTTGTAAAAATACAGAAGTCGTATGATTAACTAATGGACCACCCGGCTTCGCCCGTGGTACATGTATAGCCTATAGCCTTCGTCAATAAGTGGGCTATCTAACATTGAAAGAATTTTTCAAATCGGACCGGTAGTTCCTGAGATTAGTGCGTTCAAACAAACAAACTCTTCAGCTTTATAATATTAGTATAGATTTTATACAGATATAAATTACCTAACCTACCTAACTACAGACCTTTAGATTTTAATATTGAAACAGCAGGGTTCTTCAACAAAATAATAAAATAAATATAAGTAATATATGTGCCTTATGTCATAACATATGTTAAAAATTATTCGAATATATTTAAACTCCATTTCAACATTTTCCTACTGTTTTTGCCGGAGGCCCGTATCATTTTCTTACTTTTCCCATTCCTTTCCTTTATTCCTTCCTCCAGTTCATTCCATATCCTTTATCTACTAAAGTTGACAATACATTTGCACAGACATAAAGCCTCTGCAAATGTTTATGAGAGATGCTGGTCGCGTACTATCCGATTCTTTGCCAACTATCGCATATAAAAATATTAATTTCAATTCATACAGCGATCGTCAACAAAATACACATACACACATATATCACACAAGCACATAAAGGCACACCAATTTACACACACTTAAGAAAAGCAAATAGCATCCCACATTTATTACTAAGACACGGGGCTGGATTGCGTCGAGCAGATAAGTTATGTTTTTAATTTTATCTACAAAACTTTACAGTTCGTTCCCATTATTTGTATCATTTAAGATTTAAACAACAAATTATTCTTTAAAAGTGAACTATTTCTTAAATACATTGTATGCCCTATGTGGCCCTATACACATAAAAATATAATAACAAGGAGATAATAATTAACACTGACTTTGTATATATATTTTTAAGCACGATTATTTTGTTAAAAGATAGAATTATACGGAAGTTGAAATCAGTTACCATAATAATATGTCATGCAATTGCTGCACTGCTTATTTAGAATTGTAAGATTTATGTAGCAACGAACAATTTTTATGTATAGTGACCGACTTCTTACCCGACTTTTTGAATTTCTAAGTTGAATACTGACTTTGTAACGTTTTTAAAAGTTTGTACATTTTTGGCTACATATTATTACAGAATATTTTAAATTGTGTACTTAAAAAAGGGAATCATCCATTAGCATTAACAATTACATATTCTTAGCCACAGACAAAAAATTGGCTCGATGTAACACCGTCCCATATATTCAAGATGGGTTTTTCTTGAGCGTATCTATGCAAATTGAGCACTGTGCACCACTCTGTTTTTACTACTCTATGTTGTAAGAAATAGCAGTGAATATTGTATATGCTTGTTAGTAGTATGGAGGTTTTACTTCAGAGGCTTGGAATGGAATATCTATATTAAAAGTTTTGTTAAATTGTCTTTTATTTCTCTTCATCGATACTTATTCATATTGAGGAATAGGTTTGTTAAATTGTAAGATTATGACATTATAAGGGATAACTTCTTTTCTCTCTTCTGAGGGATATATATAGATAAGGGGGATCTTTTTTTATCTGCTAGTGGCACAGGCTAAATATATATTTTTTAATCCCGAGTCAACCTGACTAATAGATAAATAAATGTACAAATATGCAACCTTCAGTAATCGCGACAAATGGATTGTGAGAAAAAAAATAAGTGAAGAGTTTATTAAACAAATACAAAAAGCTGAATAAAGGCTCTACAAATGTGTTATTTAGAAGTAATTTCAACACTGGAAAATCACAACCCTAAACCCTTCAGAATAGCATTAAAAACCGCCAAGTGAGGAAGGAGGTAAGAACAACTTAATAAAATCAATAAAGTTAACTTTACGCCCAGTAGGTATATTCATAAGCTCAATTACAATATATATCATCTAGAATTTAGAAAAATTTCTTCTAGTCTACTCCAAGTTTGTTCTAGAATCATCTACATTGACAAAAATTTAAATACACCCATACTACGATATTTAAAAACAGATTCTTGTCTCAAATTACCCGATATCTTGAAGCCTTAGTTTAAAATCTTATTAGCTCAAGACCGAGACCTTACAAGTTGTGATTGCGAACTACTGAGTTAAGACCGGTTCTTATACTCATTTAGTGACGTCTGAGAAGATTGATTTTATTGGTATATTTAACTTGAAAAGGTTTAGTTTACTAATTGTAGTATTGACCTTATAAACTTTACCGCCTAAATTACGTTTTACATTACTTTTTTTTTTTAATTAAACATGAGATTTGGTGCACTTTTTTTTTGAAGACTTCGAAAAAAGGTGAAGGTTCTTAATTCAACTGTGTTATTCGAGTTTGTTCAGTTTTGACTGGGTGACCCGATTTTTGTCTCTTTCAAATTTGATTTTAAGTCGGTTGAGGTGTTGTTAAAAATAATTATATAGTCACAAAGTTTGTTTTAATTTTTACATAGATGACTAATATCACACTCATATTAAAAAGGTGAAAGTTTCTTTATTTGGATGTTTGTACGTCAATCACGCTGAAACTGCTATACGGATTTTGATGAAATTTGGCAAACAGATAGAATATGAACTGACTCGGGTGACAGAATATTTTTATGCCGATTAAATGCTCCCTTGGGATAAAAGAGGAACCTTGATATACCGGGAGGAGCTGGGACGAGCGTCTAGTTATTAATAAAATAATAATACATAATGCATAAGTGGTATGTTTATTATGTTTACACCAAAACTCGCATCTAAAACTAATGTACTTTGAAATGAACTTCAAATATTTATGTGTACAAATTAAATGCACGTGGCGTGATACAAAACTATAAACTAATGGTTAAATTGATAATTGAGTGCATCGTGAGAAAAGATACAGAATATTTTAACAGTATGTTGAAAATTTAAAATTTGTTTGTTTCTTGTAGTGTTTATATAAACTAAATTGTAATTGCTATAATATCCATATATTTAAAATTTAAAAATTTATGTATGTATGAAAATAAATATGTTTTTTATATTAGGATTAATTAGGATCTTTATTATTATTTAGGATCTTATATTATTTATTTTCTGAAATGAAACTTGCCTCTGTTAAAAGTCTATACTAATATACATAGGAGAAAAAATTTGTGAAGTTGTAAACTTCTTATGAGTATGTATATATATATAATATCGGTCCAGTAGATCCAGAGAATACCCATTCTCTGGATCTACTGGACCGATATTGAAAATTCCTTTACTAATGAAAACCTACGTTATTTGTATGTTTCATAGGCTATACTTTTTCTCATCCCGGGTAAATCCAAGCGGAGCTGGGACGAGGAGTTGGTGTTTTACAATAGCTAAAATAGAAAGCATGAAACATAGTTAATTCGAAGAAAATTATAACTAGCTTCGTGTCCGCTATGTGCAACATTTACGAAGTTTTGTATAAAACAAGGTTTCCGCCCGCGTGGAATTCGATTACATCGCTTTCATCTCCCTATTTCAACTCCTTCTACAATTTTTTCGCGATAAAAATTATCCTGTGTCCTTTCCCAAGTTCAGTTCTACCTTCATACCAAATTAGAATAAAATTGGTTCAGTGGTTTAGGCGTGAAAGTGTAACAGACAGAGTTACTTTCGTATTTATAATATTAGTAGGGATTATACTCCTTCTTGTGTCCTTAAAGAGTAATTTTCCATATAAATATTCATCTGAAATGAAGAAGAGGAAGTGTACCATCAAGTTGACGTTTGTGCGTCAGTAATTGTAGCTAATAAATGCTTGTTCTTAAGGAATATTATGAACAAGCATTTTTTTCTTATTTCACTTTTGTTTTTATGCATTGTTACAAATAATTTGTGCGTTTGTTGTGTTAAAATCAATTGTCCTTTCTTTCTTTCATTTATTAGCTTTATCTGTATGTTTGGTTGGGACTCGATTTTGACCCACCTTAAGCGGACATATTTAATTCAAACCTTGTACACTTATCAAGGATCGTTACAACACAATAATTTCATAATATTTTCCTGACAAGGATCGCCGGGAATGCGAAAATTCCTTACGTAAACTCTGTAAGAGAATTATGAGACAATTTCGTTGATTCTATCATTTAAGCGTATTTGTTAGTTTTTGAATTAATGCATATTTTTATGTTTAAAAAGTCTTACATTTAAAATATTCACAAAACAAATACACTTTATATAATAACACTAGCTGCGCCCCGCGGTTTCAACCGCGTAAGTCCGTATCCCGTAGGAATATCGCGATAAAAAGTTGCCTATATGTTATTCCAGTTTTCCAGCTATCTACGTACCAAATTTCATTGCAATCAGTTCAATAGTTTTTGCGTGAAAGAGCAACAAACACACACGTATACTTGCAAACTTTCGCATTTATAATATTAGTAGGACTAGTAGGATCATCTCGCTGTTTCCTATAAATCTATACATTTATCGAGAATTGGCCTATTTTTATCAATCTCCCCATAATTACAGGTTTACTCGTTGACCTTCTTTCACGCTACGTAAACTACGCTATTAACTTAAGCGGCGATTACATGGCGATATAGATATTCGTATTTAATATTATTTTGTCCCTTTATATTTATGTTAAATAATCATCATAGAAATAATTGACATCACACATGAACATAACATGTCCTAGATATAAATGTGTATTGTCTTAAGGCTTGATGGAATAATTTTTTAAATATTTATTTCCTCCCTTTTCACTCTTGTTGTAATGAAATATATCCCCAATTTTTATTTTATTGATGTATTCATGTACAGATAAGTAGTTATATATGTACATTATTTTCAAGTTACTAACAAAAAATATGAGATATCTATGTTTATTGCTTATATAAAACTATTGAAATAAAATCATGTTAGTTGGCCGTTCCTCGTTTATTTAAACTAGTTAATCGATATGTTAAGCGCCGCCACAATGCGATCATGCGAATTTTATAATATTATCAAAGCGATATAACGATTTTTTTATTTGGTTTAATATAAACACTTCGAAAAGCTTTGAAAAAAATTGACCTTTTTTATATATTAATTGTTATAATAACAAACAAAATAAATTTACAACAATATTTAACCTTGTTACTATTTCTCCTAACAATTAGTATCTAGATGCATGGAACCTCACCCTTGTCCGACCCAAGTCAGTGTGGAACCGAACACGACGGGGCAATTATGTTGAATTGTCGATTAACTTCGGAATTAATCACGGAGATACTATTACGACTACGTAATGTACTTCCTGGTTTGTCTAGAATGCCCCAATGGGGCAGGGGACGTATTACGAATTAACCTGGGATCAAGGTATTTATTCATTAGACTGCCCCCTCTCAGCCCAGGTCTTATTTCTTTTGAAAGGCAGATGGTTGATTACAGCACAACCTGGTGGATAGTGGTATAGGGGTCTATTGTGATGAGTAAAGTCTACCTAGAAGATGCCTGAGAGATTTATACTCAGAAGAGATGACGATAAATGATGTAATTCTCTGGAAGCAGCCGCCAGCAGATTATTCCACTTTTGGCAGAAAGCTTTTAAAAAACAGCAGCGGTGGCTCAGTAGTGAAGACCTCGGAATTTAAAATCGAAAAGTTGGGGTTCAAGACCAGGTGAGCGTGTAGGAAATAAATTGATTTTTCTATCTATCTGCACATCTGGATAACATCACCACTGCTTAAAATGGTGAAGGAAAACATCCTCAGGAAACCGGCATGTCCGAGAATTAAAAGTTCGACGACATGTGACATCTGCCAAACCGCACTTATGGCCTGAACCCTCATAAGAGGCCTGTGTCCCAGCAGTGGGAACATATATGGGCTTATGATGATGATGGCAGACAATGCACCTTATATAGTCATAGTAGCCAATGATATATTTCTGCAGATATTCAGGATTTCTATGATGGCTTACGCCATAATCCACCAAGCTGGCCAAGTGTGCATAGCAGATGTCATATGTTATCAGTGTTTGGACCGACTCACTTGTTTCATCACGTTTCCCTTCACCAATTAAAGTGTTTATATGAATAATGAGAAAACAAATAAAAACGGAATTACATTTCATGAGTAATGAGATTCGAAAGTTAAAGAGGATGTAAGGATATCCTCATATTGTAAATTGTTACAATGTCTAAATGTTGCAGTTATAATTATTATTAAATAACACAAAGTACATTTAAATACATATTTTTGTAAGAAGCTTCTTAGACCTTGAAATACTAACTAACACGCTTAATCTATACTAATATTATAAAGCTGAAGAGTTTGTTTGTTTGAACGCACTAATCTCAGGAACTGGTCCAATTTGAAAAACTCTTTCAGTGTTAGATAGCCCATTTATTGAGGAAGGCTATAGGCTCTATATGTACCACTAGCGAAGCCCGGACGGACCGCTAGTATAAAATAACTTATTTTCAAGGATAAAAAAGATATATAATATGTTTTTGTATTTATCTGACCCTTTGCACTGCTACAGTAAATGCGAAGCGAATAAATTTACTTCCACATAGCCCGTTGTTACAGTAGAAAGATAAACTCAGGATATCCCTAATAATTATTTTAAACAAAAAACAAACCGCCTTCAAATCAAGATCAAATTTAATAGGACCATATGGCATACTATCTTTCAAATAAAAAAGGGATCATAAAAATCGGTTCATCTAGAAAAAAAATTATGGGGTAAGTAACACAAAAATACAGTCAAATTGATGACCGCCTCCTTTTTTTTGTAGTCGGTTGACAATACAGACCGTTTCTCGTTCAGGGTTGTTGAGTTCTAGTTGTTTATACCACAATGAGTAAGAATAAGTTAACAAACATTAAAATTTGAAGAAATAACGCTTAATACAAGATCATTTTTTTTTATGTCATAGCGAGCAACTGAGCTGGTGGTTCGCCTGATGGTAAACGATCACCACCGCTCATCAACATTCGCAGAGGCTCAGACCTCTGAGAATGTGCTGCTCGCTTTTAAGGGATAAGGGATAAGGAAAAGATTGATGACTGGAAAGAAGGAATGGACTGGGAAGGGCGAGGAGAAGGAAATAGGCCTGTTGAGAAATTATATAACCCGTCTAAAAGTTCTCTTGAATGGCTTACTGCTATGATATAAGTAAATCTATATTTCCAAAACGCTATTTATATTCGTTTTTAACACGCTTTTATTAACTTCACCTGTATGTTTGTTTGTTTGTTTGTTTGTATGTTTGTTTTTTTGTTTGTAACTGACTTCTTTGGGCGCGATTTTGACCCACTTTAAACGGCCAGATTTTGCAAAATATGATTTTTGTTAAAGCGTGTTTTATAGTTTTTTTAAACTATTATATTTTATTAAGTTATTAAATCTCATCTTATCTCGTGTTACACAAATTAATAACGTTGCTTTAATTAGTGATATCGACCTGAAATGATGAAATTACAATATAATTTACAAATTACAGATTTACAGGAGCTTCTATTATAGAATCGCGTTACATTGTAATGAGAGTGTTTAACGTTGCTTCAAGTTATATTAAAATTATCTAAGAAAGTTACTCGACTTCAAAAGACGAGGTGGTTCTTAATTCGACAATGATTTTTTTTTGTGTTTGTTAACTCTTAACTTTTTACTGGGTCAACCGGTTTTGATAATAACTTTTTTTGTTTGTAAGATAGTGCTCATGTGTAGGCCCAATTAAATTTGGTCTATTTTTAAATATTGAAAGGCGTCTAAGTCTTTTGTTCAAAGGTATTCATTTCGAATTCATTTTATTTTAAAATCTGTAGAAAATATAATATAAACATTGCGCAGAAGAAAGATAAGCATTATAATATTCAACAAAAATTTCGATTATATTTATTAAATGTTTATTTAAAATTATAGTTTATTATGCAACATTATTGATTTCATTTTTATTTTGTTGAATTTAATAAAGACTCTTCACAGCAAAATATTCCACTTACCAAAGTTTTTAAATATAGCTAGCAATGTTTATCTAAATAAAATATTTTATTTTCTATAATATTACATTTCGCCCGTGGAGTAGCACGCTCATTCAAAAGTCAATCAGAAGGTAAGACAGTTCCGAGGTCTTAATAACTACCCTTCTCTCCTGAGGTTTATCTTTGTAGCTAATTTTATCCAAATCGGTTGATTGGTTTAGTGGTGAATAAGAGACAGATAAGCAGAGTAAGTTTCGTATTTTTAATGTAATCAGGGTTTGTTATCAATATGGCAGTTTTTATGTTTGTTACCCACTCCCGCAAACTACAGAACAACAATTTCTACGTGAGAAAAAATTTAATATGCAAATAGTTCATGATAAATGTGCTAAGCCGCAGGCCAAAAGCAGTATATCATAAAAATAATTAATTGTTTCTAGAAGTTTATTTGTGATATATTTAAGTTATTCAAAAACAATAACTTTACTATTAATAAGTAATATGACATTTCTCATTTATTTCAATGTCATATATACTTGACATTTAAAAACAATTCCATAATCAAAGATTCTTATTTTAAAATTATTGTTGTTCTTTTCAACCACAAACAAAAGAAAATTGCTCGAAAAAAGCTAGTATACACTACTCTCAACAAAATGTAGACATTCTAAATTTAAATCTCGATACAGCCGATTATTCGACTAATAAAATGCAAAGAATCGTATTCGAGGATCGCGCTTATAGGAATTTTTAATTCGCCAAACCGGAAATCCTTGTTGGAGACTAAAACGATCGTAAAATACTGAATGCAAATGAGTCGCGAGCGCCGATACGTTATATATTCATAATAATACTAATCACCATATAATTCGGCATTTATGCTTTATGAAATTAAATAACATTTCATAGTAATAAATAACATGATCTATAGTAAGCAAATTTGAAACGAATTCCATTAGTGTAATTTTCTGATCTCTCTTACAAAGTTCTCTTGGTAAAGTATACCAGGGCATATGTATGAGATGTATCCAATGGTTAAGAAATTTAAGAATTAAGACGGATCTTCGACGCGATTTATTTATTATATTTTTTTGTCTATTTAGAAATCTTCAATTTCTAAATGAATAATGCTCACGCATTCAAACACAAGGAAATGTTATATCCAACGGTGTTAGGACTTTTTCAATGCGTGTATTTTTTGAAAAAATACGCAAGGTAGAAACGGTAATGTATTAGTTATACCTAAACACTACACGACGGGTTTTGAGGGTGATTTCCAGTAATCTGCTTCAAACATTTGAAATGAACTTCCACCACCCTAAAACTTATATATGCCATATGTATCGTTCAAGTATTAATACAAAATGAAACTTCTGAATAAATAATTGTTTTTTATCAAAAAAATTACCCGACTTCAAATACAGCCAAAAGTGAAAAATAAGTCTCACTCATCTATTGGAAATCGATACCAAACAAGTCTAGCAGTAGACCATGTATATTTTTATTATATTTTTTGAGTTTTTCTAGTTTTAAGCTTGTTGTATGGCAAACATTTCTTTTCTTTCTTTCTTTCTAGTTCCTGAGATCAGCGCGTGGAAACAAACTCTCCATGTCTATATTTATGAGAAACAGCTTTTAATTGTATACTTAATATTGCAGGGAAACGGGAAAAACTAAATCAATGAAACACGTACACAAACCTGTTATAATTATGAGGATGGGATAGATGCTGGCGATTGCGTGAGAGTCTATGGGTAAGGTTTTTGTTGGTGTAAATTGCAAGATTTTCTATTGATGAATGAAACTTTATTATACGGATCAAAGGCAATAATGAAAAATACAAATATAGACACATATTGCACAATAGGCGACCTTATAGGTACAAAGCCTTCTCTGCCAAGCAAAACAACAAAATATAAAGAAAGCATAAAGGTATACAAGCCTTGCATCAAAATATTACATTACTTATCCATTTTTGCTAACTTAACATTTAAACTTCGATTCGTCCTAAGGCCTATCCACCGCTGAAACGTTCGATTCCAACCATTACCTCCTGAGATTAGCGCGTTTCAACAAACTCCCTAAACATATTTATAGTAAAACAGACATAGAAATAGCCTAAGAGCCAACATTCTGTACATGGGATGCACCGCCAATTATAGTCCAAGAGCCGAACATTAACACATCCGTTAAAAACGGAAAAGTTTATTACGTGAGTCATGCTTTCGACATTCATCCGAATACGGTTTAATTGTCCACAGTAATGATGTTTGCGTGGACACGTCGAATATTCGTAATTGGCGTGAGTGAATTGTATTGGAGACCCGCGTTCTCTCGTGTTTGCTTTTTGTGTTTTGCTTATGTTTTAACCGATTGGGAGAGGGAGGGTTTTGTTTTTCGACCTACCTCTTACTTATTACTGTATTATGAGAATTGGATAGTATTCTATATTAATCTACACTAATATTATACAGAGTTTTGTATTTAAAGTTTCGTATTTTTGTATCTTTGCAACATTTTAACGTAAAAACGACTGGACCGATTTCAAAAATTCTTACACCATTAGAAAGCTGTCACTTCACTGAGTGACATAGTTGTACATGTACCAAGGGCGAAGTCGGGAAAAACAGCTAGACATGAACATGTACTTGGCACTTATACAATGGTTTCTGAGGAAAACGTGTGGATAGATTCGATCTAATAAGAAATAAAAACGACTGACATACACTTCTCTTTCTTCTCATCTATGCTAATACCATATAGCTGAACAGTTTATTTGTTTATTTGTTTGAACGCGCTAAACTCAGGAACTTCTATAAATGTGCGAAGCCGGGGCGAGGCCAGTTTCTTAATAAAATATCTCTTAAATGAAATTTGTGTATAAATATTCTATGGAGCTAATGAAGACCGTCCCAAAATTCAAAAATTATTTATATTTAAATATTAATCTCTACTTATTACGTAATAAAATAGAGCATTATTTAGATCAATATATAAAAACATCTCAAAATATCGCTTTAGCAGGAGAGAATATGATAAACCCTTTTTGCTCGAAATTGTCTATGTCTCTATGAATACATTTTTCTTAGAAAAAGATATACCTACTTTAATATCACACAAAATATACATAGAAGCCAACTAATAATAAAAACACGAAATAATTTCAATTAAAAGTCTCTGTACGCTATTAGGACAGTATCGTGGATTTGAAATTTGTCAAAGTGTAGTCGACTAGACTAAACAAAAACAAAATCTAAATCGATTCTTCCGCTCAGGAACTACGATACAAGCGTAAACGAAGACACAAACAAACACACGTAGTTATAAATAAAATATCATATATGAATTGATACCAACCTTTAACACCAGTGCTAACGAACGAATGAAAATAAAAATCCAAACAATGCACTATGTCGTATCCAACGGAGATAAATATTAATTTGTTCCAGTTTTTCACCCTTGTTAACTTAACTATTGAGTTTGGAAAAATCAATACGCGTTTCTCAATTTTTATTCACAATAGCGGACCAATTACCAACAAAAAAGAGCTCTATTGTTCAAGGGAAACACACTGAATTGATGGCAGCAACTGGGGCCAAAGTAAATTGGATGCATGTTCTATCTACGACGCATTCTTTTGTAATTTCAAATTTGCGTAGGTTATATAGCGGTATTTGGGCGGAATGACAAATGTGTACCCTAACATCATAGCTGTAAGTGCCATTTTGGCGCTATAAATATGCAATTATGGGTTTTTATAATATGTTACGTCAATTATCGGATTTACGACTCTTAACAACCAGTCACACATTACGTATTGTCTATGAAATTTATAGCCAGCGAGATTTGCTTGTTTTGTGCCAAGTTTAATAAATGCCAAATAAATTCAATTGGAAAACAATTTCTTAATGTAATTAAGCTTTAATCGAATTATGGAGCGATAAATTCAGAAAGGTTGAGTTAATAGCTTAAATTTATGAATAAATTGAATAAGTAGTTATATTTTATTAATAGAATTTTATGCCGTAGTTTTGCTTCTGTTCTGCAGATTAATGAAATACGTAGATTACGTTAATATTACTTACGTTTATGATTACGTTGTATTATTATTTACGTTAATATTAGATTTTATGATTCAGAAGTTTTTGAACGCTTACATTATATTAATTTATTATTATATATATTCGATGACGATTAATTAACTTGCTTGCTGTTAACTCTTAAATGGACATTAATTTCATTTTATATTTGTAGTTGCAACGATTATTTTCAGATAATTTGTGAAATTAACAATGATAAGGGAAGGCAAATATTTTATTCGAATTTCTGAGAACTTCATTCAATCAAACAAACCCTTCAGTGATATAATAAACTAGCGTTGGCCCGCGGCTTCGCACGCGTTATATTCCGAGTAGTTTAATAGATGTACATACATATAAACCTTTCTATTGAATCAGTCTATCTTTTAAATACCCATCCAAATCCGTTGCGTAGTTTTAAAGATTTAAGCATATATAGGGACATTGAGAAAGCGACTTTGTTTAATACTATGTAGTAAAGTAGATTGTCTTTGTAGTAATTTAATTCCAACATAATACTCTTGAAAACAAACCATAAAAACCTATTCTGAGAAAAGTTAGGTATCTCAAGGTTTATGTTCAATTGAAAAGCAAATTCACATGTAAGGAAGCGACAGTATAGAGCATTAACTTGAGACCTAAGCTATTCACACTCAGCGAAGTTATTACCATTCCTAGATTAACCTAAAGAACATTTACATTAGACTCAAAGGTTTCTAGATGGTTCTAGAAATCCACGTATAAACACAGAAATACGTTATATGATATTTGATCTCTTTTGAAGTTAGCATAGAAAACGTGATATAACTATCGTGGTTCAGGTAAAAGATCCTATTTATGTTATAAATGCGAAAGTTTGTGAGGATGGATGTATATGTATGTGAATGTTTGTTACTCTTTCACACAAAAACTGCTGAACCGTTTGCAATGAAATTTGGTACGTAGATAGCTGGGCAACTGGATTAACACATAGGCAATTTTTTATCAAAATATTCCCACGTGATACGGACTTACGCGGGTGAAACCGCGGGGCACAGCTAGTAATTTTATAAATATAATAATTGTCATCTATACACATGTCGTAGTTATATTGTAAAATCCGTGATATCACAATTTTACTAGTTATAATATAATTAAATGCTAGATTGTCAATCGACTTCATTTCTTGCAATAGGCCTAGTTTTAGTGGCACTGTAATCTCACGGGGACATTTTGAATATATCTTAATAAATCTAGATATGACATAAACAGAATTAGTAGCGGGAGACGAGAAGCCTTCTGATTAGTCAATGGTATTCATTTGTGTCCATAAGGATTAGAATTATTTTGAAAATTGTGAAAAATTTACAATGTTTACCCGTGCAGAAATGAGCGACCAATTAGTATAATAATGATGAGAACTATACATAGGAGTGTAGGAGTATATTATGATATTTATATATGTATACGTATCGCTATTCGTACTATTTATATATACTAAATATATAATATTATTGCACTATACTTGCTACGTTTATAATATATATGTTATACATTCAGTTTATATAACAACATGATGACGTATGATTAATTATAGTGCAAAAGGACAGACTGACGAATTAATTGTATTTATTATAGTATGATAACAATTTATCTGTCTAGCTCTCTAATCTTGCATAACGCATATCTTGTGTTATGTTTTAATTAGCAGTACAATACCTAGAAATCGGTCCACAATGTAAATCACGACTACAAAAGTCATATCTGAAACTATAATTGTAACCTGAGATGGCAAACGATGTTAAAGATGCTTAATTTTTTCAAAGAAGTGTCTAGAAACAAAACAGGAATCAGTAGTATAGAAGACAGTTATTTGGAATATCGATTACAAATAACTGAAATCGCATCCACACATAGAATTTATAACGTTAACCGGACCAATTAAAAGTGGACTAAAAATTAAATATAGCCAATATCCTAAACTCTTTCATTTGATTCGGCAGAATCAAATATTGCAATGAAGTTTATACAGCAATCGAATCAAAATATTTGATATGTTCTGGAATAGTCTGCCACGTTCGGGTAACATGCGATACGGCGGTGACGAGTAACATTTCGTTTTTTATTTGAAATAGAACATTTAGTTTTTTTCGGTCACCGATTTTTTTCGACCGACTTTTATTTGAGGGATATTTTACGTGCGGCTGGGTGGAAGCTAGATCAATCAAAGCGCAAGCTATATAAGTATATAGGGAAAATGGATGATGCTTTCCGTCAACACTCGTCCATTGCACTTTGTATGAATTACCTTAGATTCGTATTAACTGTCGAATGGAATAATTGAAGTGTCGACCGTCTATTTGTGAGAGAAAACACATGGAGAACTAGATATTTGTATGTAAAAACGTTATTAACATAGCTGTATTTGTAGTAGGTGCCACACGGTGTGGTTATTTTTTTGACATGCTTTAATTAGCTTCACATGTATGTATGAGCTCCTTTAGACTTGATTGTGACTAACTTTGAACGGACAGATTTAATTCAAACTTTATATACTTATCATGAATCAATAGCAATACAATAAATTCATGAGTTTATATTGTTATCCCCATTTAAATCGCCAAGATTATATAATTAATTTACGTATACTCTTTATAAAAGCAAGTGAGACAATTTAGTTGATTCTATCATTAAAGCGTGTGTTTTAATTTAATTTTTTGTTCAATACTTGAACATACCGCATAAAAACTAATGTACTAAGCATTATAACATTTGTACATCAATTCAATTAATCAAACTTTCATTAAATATGCATGTATTAAGATACTTTATGATGCTATTAAATGTATCATGATTTACCCAATTAATTAGAATATTAGAATAATCGAAACATGAAACAAATATCAAATGTTATGTACATAGTAAGTGCAATATAAACAAATCTAAACAATAATTATTGAAACATATGTCTGTATATAAATTACTATTTGTGCAGGCTTATCTCAGAAACGTCTAAACCAATTTTGTCGCGACTTTCACTGGTCTAACTCTCATTAGGAAGTGAATGAGGTTAACATTCATCTTATTATAAAAAATATAAGTTGCAGCCAGTACCTTCTCTCTTTCACTCCAAGTAATTTATCATAAGAAAGAAAAAGATAAAAGTAAACGTTAGACATTTAGATCCCCAAAACGCATGCAGCAATAAGCAAAATATATCTCCTGCATGATAAAGACATCTCAAGCTAACCAGATCTTAATGTATATTTGAATTATTTAACGAGTTATATTAGGTACCTTTATTTTCTCACAAACCACAACTCGATCGGGAGCAGCCAACACCTGCTCGCTTTATTGGACCCTAACGTATCAACTATCGTAACAGCCTCATAAAAAGATGCATGTAAAACAATCAGATATAAACGTCTATATCACGAACGCATAAAGTCCACTATTGCATAAACAGCACACCGTCAACGGTATATTTAAACTTGCTGGTATCATCTCGTCTTTCAAGTTTTTTGCTCACAACAGAAATTTTTATCAAGTTTTTATTAAGTTTGCCTTGCTACGTCGTTGTTTGAATTCAAATTTGTAATGCGTTATATTCGATTTGCTAGTGCTGCGTTTGTCAGTTGTAAATTAAATCTTTGCAGTAATTTACAATTCAATTTGTTGTTTCAATGTTTTATTTTACAAGGAAGATTTTGAGTGAAGACAACAATCGATGTATGGGATGGATGGATGTCTGTATCTCAATTACGCCAGAATATACAGATTTGATAGACATTTAGTTCAGAGATAGATAATCGCCTTGAATATTTTATAAGCTTCTTTACTGGGTTATTTTGAGAAATTATATAGTTTTAATAAAATCGCCTTCTCTTTTGTTGTTATAAAAAGCAAGATTAAGGTTGTGTGAAGTAAGAGAAGTGAATAGTAAATAGACACCCGATTTAAATCACGATTCTACACCATATTTATGAGCGTGAACACATTTTAACAACACTTCGATTGGGTCAAATTACATTAAATAAATCGTGTTTTAGACCCATAGTGAATGTGTCATTCGAAGAGATGGTACTGTTGAATATATACATACAGAATTCGCAGAATATGAATAATTTATACGGAATTGTATGAGAAGTGGAGAAATCAACGATTAACGAATTATTTATATAAAATTAAAATCACGTCTATTAGTAGATCAAAATTAGTCCACCGCTATGATCGGAGAAAAGAAACATATTTCTATATCGCTATTATATTTAAAGTAATAGTTACAGATAGTACTCGTATATTTAAAGTAATAATTACAATAGTTATAAAACGAGAGAAACGATATTGATTTAAATTTTGTACTTACGCCAATTCTTAAGAACAAATTTTTTATTACCAGTTAGAGTTAGAGATATAACCAGTTGTTATTATTATTTTATAGAATACTAGCGACCCACCCTTCTTACTTAAATCGCTATCTATAAAAAAAACTCCATCAAAATCTTGCGCTATTTTAAAGATCTAACAATACAGACACACAAGTAGCAAAAATCAATTGTTTTATACTATCGCGTGATTACTTAGTCCGATTTGATGTCTCGCCAATGTAATGTAACAACATCATATATTTAAAAGATATCCACAAAATCATAGATATGTAACTCAGTATAATGTATTGTGGATGGGAATTTGTCTCGTTTGTTATCAAAACAAAGCCATTTTTGAATTTCATTTTTATCTCCGCCCGTATCGCGATATATTGGTATAAGCTTTCACGTGTACAATTATGATTTGTATAACAAATTCAAAATGTCACTCAACAATAACACCGAGTGGATGAAATCGTTCAATGAATTTAATGTAGATCCTGTTTTATTTTACCGAATTTTAAACGTGATTTATTCGAAAAATAGCGTGTATAAAATCCTTTTAAAAGTTTATTTTATTTTATTATAGTATTATTTTATTCTTATTTAATAATATTGATAGATAGATTTCCATAATTGATTTATTCATATTTATTTGTGTATTATTTCTCTTATATTTTAATATATTTTTCGAATCAATCTCGGGTCAATTTCCTATTATATATTATATTCTAATTCTTCCTTTGTAACTCTGTTTATGTGTCTCTTCTTCACGCTTGAACTACTGAGCTGGTTTGGATGAAATTTGATACAGAGATAGTTTGATACCCGAGAAAGGTTAAAGGATAGTTTTGTTCCCGAAAATCCGGGCGAAGCTTCGGGAAAAATGCTAGTAGTTATAATATATAATTTAGATTCAATGAATCTTGAATTATTTTATTTAATTTAATCGTTGAGTTAAACCGTGACAAGTCAAAGTTATAAACTTAAGTAACAAATTATAATCTTAAACTTCTTTCATAGTACTCATTTCATCTAGAATAATTTAATTAATTTAGAAAACTCAAGTGATCGCTTTACGCGTCAGCGTTAGACTGTACTAGTAAGACGATTAGATTCATAATTAATGTAATTACTGGGCAAATAGTGAATGACTCAGTATTTCAAACGGTTTGAGAATTAAATCTAAATATATATAAGAAGAAAAACAAAATTTACTGGCTATATTAACGCACAGCCCGAACTTTTAGTATTTTAATGTTTAGTGATGATGAGCTTTCTTTATATGAGCAGCTTTAGAGGATAAAAACGGGAGGGGAGAGGAAATTTCTTTGAAACTCCGTCATTTTAAAACTTAATAGATATAATATTTATATCCTCTATATATATAAAAATCCATATGCTCCTTATGATAAATCTATAGAAAATTTTTATATGTTATGTCTGCCTCTGAACAAAATGAGTTTTAAACTGATTTTACCAAATAACATAACATTTTTTTTTTTATTTAAATTCGAGTTCGTTTAAATACTTATTCGTAATTATTTATTGATCTCATTAATATTCATGAATTAACACCATGTCATTCATGCCATATTTTTTTTTTTCAATTTTTTTTATAATAATTATTAGAAATACAAGATAATTTTAAGATGTTCCTTGATTATTTAATATTCAATCAATTTATTAATTTGCATAAAACGTAAGAAAAACTTCCTAGCATTCCGCAAAAGGATTCGCCCGCATAGTGAAAAGAAATTTCCATAGACATGAAGCGTTTCCCTACTGTAAAAAGCCTTGTCTATGTCTCTCTCTAGTCTTGCAACTATTTCTGGACAGAAAATCATATCATGAAATCGCTCTTATGCGACTAGACATACAAACAAATAAACATACTTTCGCAGGATACCTGTGGTGTAATGTCAAACAAATATTCAAGTATTATTTGAAAAACAATAATAATATAATGAAAATATAACACTGTCAAAAGTAGAACGGAAATAACTGGAGTTTCTCGTCTCTCGTTTAGTTTAGAAAGGGTCTCTTATATTGAATTATGGACATCTTATAATTTCAATGTACACAGGGCGAAATTTCGTACGCCACATGAAGGGAAAGTAAGTACCCTTAATTCTATATCTAGAAAGTTAATCAGAAAAAATATTCCATAATATGTGGAAAAAACAGCAATCAAGTATTTCCGAAAATTGGCCCAATACCAGCAGTCGAACAAAAATCGGTTATAAGTATACTAATAATAAGGTTGAAAATGTTAATAAAGGTTCTACACATTTAAGAAACAGAACTAGTACTTTATGTGAACTACTGCTGCAAAATGTTTTCATTATATATTGCAATAGTGGCTGACATACATAGTAGTTACAATAATTGTATTAAGACATACTTAAAGACAGTTATTACTAATAAATCGTAATCATTACTAACAAAATGCGTGTTACTTGTATAAATATATATAAAGTAAAATAAGTTACTCAAGCCTCCATACAATATAAATAACTTGACGAAAATTTTCATAAAACACAATATAATAATGTAAATCGCTGCAAAACGAATGAAATTATAAACAAGCTACTAACGCCATCTGTGGATGCGTTAAAGATTTAAAGAAAAGCTCCTATTCAAAATAATTGCTAAATTTTCATTATTTGATATATTACATTGTTATTTTCTTTAGAATATGAAATTATCGATTTATAATGTTATGTCGATTTAAATTAAAAAAAGTAATAATGCACCAGAAAGTTATTATTATTACGCATATATAATTACGTAAGTTTTAAAATAAATTTTGGTATGTTTGTCCAAAAATGAACTAAAAAAAAAATTATTTATATCCACATATCATATCATGTATTTATTTTCTGTAGCAACTATATAATAAATGTTATATAACTATAACTGTATAATATTTTATCTGTAAACTACCCTTTTTATTATACCTTTCAAGCATTTGAAAAATATTGTCAATATAAAATTGAGTAAGTTACTTTTTAATATGTATCAATACGTGTTACTACTAAAAACTTTATCTAAATGATAAAAAAATCAAGGTAAATGTAAAGAAAAATATATTATAAAAACACACAAACCTTCACCATTCACAATCCAATTAATGCATACAATCCATTAAACACACAACACAAACAATATAAGTAAAATAATCCAATAATCGAATCACGAAAAAGTTCGTAAAACCGCGCGAAAAGTCAATACAAAGACACAACCAGCACTGCCTCGTGTTGACATAAAACTGACGTAAGCCGCGTCGATGCATTGAGCTGCAGTGTGCACTGGCCACTGTACTATGTAAATAAAAAAAAAGAAGAACCTGCAGTGGCGCGAAAAAAAAATCACATGTCAATCCATAATTTACCGCATTTATTTGGAAATCGAAAATTATCAGAACGAGATAGGAATCATGTTTACGTTCGATATTTGAAATCAATTAGTTTCGGCCAGGTTATTTAGGAATGTTTGCTAGAAATAAAAAAACAATGTATCAACGATTCGTTCTAAATAAACGAAGATATTCGTATATATATCATCATTTATATATCAATATTTTATTATGTTAAAACAGAGAACAGATAAAATAAATATGATATAATTTATTCTCGTTATTAAAAATTCGTCGTTATTCCAATTAATTTTCAATAATAGGTTTATACTACAGTTTGTTATGTAATTATATTAATTATAATAATAATTAATACTGTTTTAGAACACAATTATTTATTATTCATCTATAAAAATAAAATCAATCGCCAAATGTCGCTTAGCGTAAAACTCGAAAGCGACTCGACTAATTCAGACAATTTTTTTTAATAGTTCCTAAAACAAGGAAGATTCTTATGGAGAGAAAAATCTTACCACTGGTGATGACGGAGCAGACTACCAGATAGCAATATTTATTATTATATATTTATCTACCATTACTGTAACAAAATTAATGAGTGACGATTCAATAAGCTTTCTTAAGACCGTTTATTTAAACATTTACTCTAAAGAGTAATTATACAGAAAGTCAGTTGTAAATACACCAACGATTATAGATAATTCGTGTTCGGAGTTATTACAAAAAACAGAGTTGAGATTAACCTACGTTCTTGGAAAGTCAACGTGGTAACTACATTCTTTAGGTTTATGGGAAACCATTAAGAAAAATTAAAAAATCACTTTTCTTTATAGATACTGCTTTATGATATATATATTAACAACATAAATCTAATAATAAAAGTTTTTTTACGTTTGTTTGTAATGGTGACTCCGAAACAACTTATACTATTTTTTTATCATTTTTTATTAGATGGTTACATTTTAAGAAATACCAAAATTTTATTTATTAATAAAACATTATTCGGTTATAATTTATAAATAATAGACGAATAACTCTTCCAGGTGCGCCAAAGATCTGAAATAAAGTAGACTTATCAATCGACAAAATACAAATATGTTCATCCGTTCGGGACCTACAAACAGTCTCACACTGTTAGGTAAAACAAACACCCCATGGTTATTGCGATAAGATAAGTAATACTAGCTTATTCCCGGCTATGCCTGCTATAATCTACATTTCAATGGGAAATGATGTTTGACCCCGGCATGGAGTCTGTAGCTTCCTAATTATCTCCAGACAAAAAGCATTGAATCAGCTCCATTGTGACGCGAAAAACCGACAAACAAACAAACACTTTCGCGTTCATAATATTGGAAAGGGTTCGCAAATAAGGCGAAATTATGAAGCATCTCATTCGAGAGGAGACCTGTTTACTGTTCAAGGCACGGATTCATTTCAGAGCCAGGCGTTTTGAGCAAAAATTATTTACGTGCAGCAGTAGCCAGTTAGATACTGCCGGAGATAATTCACATTAAGAAGAATAACTTAATGAAACTGTAATCAACATTTTTGAAAAATAAAAAGAATAGAAGAATGCTCTTGTGTTTGATTTTACGCGAGTGTTATACATATAGAAATTAAAGACCACCTGAACAGATACCACGCTCGCTGTAAAGTGTTCGAAACGTCGGGTTAATAATATAATGAATAAATTGCGTCTAAAATCCGTTCAAAAGTCTTTAATTTGTAAATAGAATGGGGTGGCATTGATCCCGTGTCTTGTAAGGCACATTTGACCGGTTTTATTTTTAATTAAATATACACACAATTTAATAACATATAATTAACACTATCCAATGTTTTTGTTCTGACGTATTTGATAACACTTTCACTTTAGGTCATAATTTACAAGTATTTTCCTAATCAAATTTGTTAATCAATATTTAAAGCTAACACTGTATATTTTGCCTACGAATTATATTAAATATGCCATGAAAATTTGTTGGCCAATTGTGTGTACGTAAAACACATTTTTTTTAAACTTTGTAACCACAATTCTGACAAAAAATTCATTTCATTTAACACCTGAAACTGATGTATACAGCTCCTTACCAGGATAAATCAATCTTCGATTATTATAAGTCGTCGTTTTATCTCTACTCTGCATCCACAAAAACGATGCATCGGTTATTGACAAGCCTTTCTCAGAATATGGATTGCTAGATCAACCTATTAGTTAGGAATTTTTAATTAATATTGGTTAACATTGCGTATAAGTCAGGGTATATTCCTGTTTTACCCCAAGGGAGCATTTTATCGGGATAAAAAGTATCATATCACCTCAGACAGCTCATATGCAGACAGGGCATACGAAGTTTCAAATAAATTCGTTCAGTACTTTCAGCGTGATTGTCGGACAAACATCCAAACAAACATTTTTAGTATAGAAGTCCCATAACAAATGCAATTTACCGTATTAAACACGCAATTCACGACCGTCCACTTTAAATAAATAACCGCGATGGCGCTGTCAAGAAATCTCACTATACGAATATATTCCCCATTTTAAAATTTCACCTTTAAATTGCCGTCATAAAAATCACAATACGAATTTCCCTACCGAGTTTTTCCTGGCTTCCGACGTTTCGGAGCTCGCCTTAAGTGCCGCGACTGCACCATTTTTAAGATATTCCTTACAATATACCCGGGTGATACTTGTATTTATTAATTTACTAGCTGCGCCCCGCGGTTTCACCCGCGTAAGTCCGTATCCCGTATGAATATGGGGATAAAAAGTTGCCTATATGTTATTCCAGTTGTCCAGCTGTCTACGTACCAAATTTAATTGCAATCGGTTTAGTAGTTTTTGTGTGAAAGAGCAACAAACACACACACACCTTACAAACTTTCGCATTTATAATATTATTAGGATTGTCACAATTGATCTTCACATTACGAATGAGTAGAGTGAAGTGGGTTAAGACTAGACAGACTGGGAAAGAGAGAGTTTATATAAAAAAAAATTACTGACCTATCAACTCACAGCCCAAACGTAGTGATAGATCGGGCTAAGATTTATCATGCAGATAGATATTATTTAAGAATCCGCTAAGCTATTAAGCTAATTTTCATAAATTCTAGTCCCAAGAGGATAAAAATTTGTGCAATTAAAATTGATTCTTGCCATGTGCGGCGAAGCTGCGGGCAATAGTTAGTTTAATAATATAGAACAAAGGTATTTTAAGCACGAATTAAAGTAATTAAATAATAATTAAGTCACGATATGTCATTTCAATTAGAATAGATAAGGTAGTTTCTTCCTTTTTATTTGAATAAAATGACATAAACGAACAACGCAATACCATATATACGTAAAGATAAAATTGCCTGAGAAATATTTCGATGCACCGACACTATCAAGGAACCAAGAACTGAGGCGAATTTTTCTTGTAAGTTCGCCATTCATTTATTATATTCATGTCTCGAAGTTCTGTTGTTTTTACTGATACCTGAGTTGTGACGTGAATTAATCTTTTGCGAGACTTCATGAATTATCTTTAGAAAGTAACTACAACTTGTTTGTTGCAATTTATTTGTCATAATGTCCAAACCGACTTTTCGAATGTTCGAGAGATTTTACGTGTTTACTTAATTAGTGGTTTTCCTTCTAAAAAGCAAACGCCTCGCGGTATCTATTGTGTGGCACCTTTGATGGTAAATATATAGTATACCATAAATACAATATACCTAGACATTCTTAGGATTCCTTCAGAAAACGGGACCCTTATAGGATCACTTTGTTGTTCGTTCATCTATCTTTCAGTCAAGAACTTATTTCCAGATATAAATGTGTGAAGCTGAAATTCATACATAGTTTGATCTACAATTTCCCCTTGGAGCTGTAAAAAAATTAAACTTCTAAGCGAACGCAATCCAGAGTTACAGTCGTTTATATGACATATTCGACAGTCGACACTCGCAAGGAAATCTAAATCTACAGATAATCCGTGACTTTCGAATCTTGAAATTATATACATAGCAACGCCTTGTACACAGATTAAGGAAAAGTTGCGAAGGCATAAATTTTTAGTTATATCTTATTACATACCTACATGCTAGTACGGGACACACGGTTTTGGTCTCTAGGAATCCTACTTAACCCACGGTTCCTCATCTCCTGGGGTATATTATATATATTATTTCCCTTTTTAAATAAACAAGCCCTTTTAGGTATAAGGGTTTAGGTACTAAAAAGTAGTAGAGTCCTACTTACGCTAGTGTTTCACTTCATTCTAACATTTTAAAAATCATTAAAAATCACACTAATATTATAATCACACCATCACACTTCATATCACATCACACTAATATTATAAATGTGTAAGTTTGTTTGTTTGGATGTTTGTCCGTCAATCACATTGAAACTACTAAACGGATTTCGATGAAATCTCGATTAAATGTTCCTTGGGATGAAACAGGAATTTTGATACTGGGACGAGCGTCTAGTTTATTAATAAATAGTACTAACTACACACCCGATTTTGCTTACCTCTCGCTATAAAAAATTTGCAAGAATATTATAGGCTCATTAAGAAAGTTTAAGAAACCTTATATTATTGTCTTTGCTTGTGAGAGTCGTTACATAAAGGCACAATGACTTATGTTATTATAAAGTTCTCACAAATATTATGAAAGCCTTGTTTAACTTGCGAACTATAATATTATGACATAATGTATGAGAAATTAAATATATCTCATTTGAACGTGAGATTCGTCTGTTCTTGGTATCATTTTGTGTAATGACACATTAATTAAATATAATGATTATAGCATAAATATAAAATGCCTCACGTAAGTAACTCATTTATTATAATCTTCATCACAACTCAGAATCAAACTTAGATAAAAACTCAAATTTTAACTCTGTTTCCGAAATTATCGCATTAACAAACAAACAAATAAACAACTTCATATTATATTATTAGCACAGATTTATTGTGATAACGTGTGATATATTTAGCTTAATAATGTTTAAAACTGTACTAATATTAATATTATAATTGTAATGAATACTTAAAAACTTGTTAAACGAGCTTTACTCATGAAATAACAATGCTAACTCAGAGACAATATAGTGAAGTGAACTGTTATGAACAGAATACTTAAACTTTAAACGGGTACCTTGTATTAAAATGCATAAATAAAATTAAATCATGTTTCAATTACAACCAAAGTTGTCAATTGTACATATTATTTAGAAATGGCATACAGATACATCTACGTATTATTTTATAGCTTGCGTATATATATTTACATAATCACATAGTAGGAATGAAAATACTTTACACATACATATATAGACGACATTGATTCAACATTAATTAATAAATTAAATATTTTATACATACTGAGATTCATAGCACTATGACTAAGCCATCTCACTTTTGAATTACAATTTTTTACATCTCTATCATATTTGCATAATAAAAACCAAATGAAATCGAAAAGTTAAAACAATAGCAGTTTTAAATACCATATAAGTTCAACTTTAATGGTACAATACTCTTTGTTTTGATATAGTTAAGGGTTAAAAACAGAAGCCTGACGCTACCTTATAACTGGATTGATGCTTTCGTAACAGATCTACGGCAATTCATAGCTACAATATCATACATTACTTATTTTGTACGCACACTCAATTACACGTGTTTTAATGACGCTTGATAACACCGCAATGTATGCTACGCAATGGATGTTATCGAGAGAACAATCTGTCAGATTTGGTCGTATTAAAAAAAGGAAAGCACACCGATTTTTTATCCCGCTCTCCCGCCACGCGACACTATAGCCGTCCTTGTTTGTCGCCTACTATTTTTGTATTTCCATCTCACACGCACGGCACGCGTATACGCCGCTCCCACTTACTCTAGGTGAATGCTCGTAACATCCGCTGAGAAACTAGTTCGTACAGTGTGACAGGTGCAAAAGTTGGTCCAAGGTACATTCCTTGGCCAGTTTTGTTCTTAAAAATGGCCGGTCGTATACCGTCTAGTCGCCAGATGGCCTTATGCCTCTTATATTATGCGTGATTGTTCGATCTTTACGTTCGACATTTAAATAGTTGCTAATCTATTGTATTCTTAGCATTTATTTTAAGACTTAATGTTAAAATGCTATTGATAAATATATTCAAACTATCTTTCCGCCCGCGGCTTTGCCCACGTAGTCAAAAAGCTTAGACAGTCCCACATAGTTCCCGCGGGGTTTCCAGTATAAAAGAAATGTCCTTTACAACTTTAAATTATCTTTGTACCAAATTTCAACCAAATTGGTTCAGTGGCTTAGGAGTGTAGACTCACCCACTATTTTTATCACGTTATCGCTTCAAGCGTTTCCCCATTGACCCATAAAAAGGATTTAAATAACTTTTTCATATACAAATATTCGAAAATCGAATCTTGATTAATCTTCGAGTTCAACTGTCGTATTACATAATACAGATAACAAATAGTTCTTGCTACAGACTGTATTGAAAACACCAACACCTGGGTACGACTACGCCGCAATTTCGTCGCCTTTTGTGTCCCAGATACGTGTCATAGATTTAAAGCCACAATTTTGAATGTTGTACAAATGTTTCATTTTAATATCGGTTAAGGCGCGAACGGTGCAGCGCAGTGGTGGCTCAGTGGTGAGAACCTCGGACTTCAAAGTCGACAAGTCGGTGTTGTCGAGATCGGGCGAGCGTGCAGGAAATAAATTGATTTTTCAATTTATCTGCGCATGTGGAATAACATCACCACTGCTCACGGTGAAGGAAAACATCGTGAGGAAACCGGCATGTCCGAGAATCAAAAAGTTCGACGGCATGTGACATCTGCCAACCCGCACTTGGCCAGCGTGGTGGATTATGGCCTGAACCCTCATAGGAGGCCTGTGTCCCAGCAGTGGGAACATATATGGGCTGATGATGATGATGATGATGATGATGAAGGCGCGAACGGAAATCGCGTTCCTCAATTCAATGCCTTTAATATTTATATCGTAACAGTATGGCATTTTACTCTGTCCTTCTCTCTGTCCGTCACGAGGATGTATTTCATGAACCGTGATATCTAGTTGAATTTTTCAGAGATCACTTTTGATGTAAATAAAAAAAACATCGCGGCTAAGTAACGATTGGTACGATCATAAATTGGATAGGTTACCAATTTTACGGAGTTTAGTTTTTTGTTTGTTCGGAATACTTAGTGTCGTAAGTTCAATAACTGTAAATAAGATTTAATATGAAGGAAGCGCTTGACTACGATTCCACCTTATGGTTAGGGTAAAACCGGTCTAATATGGAGTCCATTTTCTTAGAAGATACCTGTGCACCCTACCCTAATATACAACAAAACATTGTGTTTGTTTCACTAATTGTTATATTCAGAATAATCATAAATTGGAGTCATCAACTTCGAGCCAAGTCTCCACGTTGGTCTATTCAGATGAAACGTAAGTCTTAATATACCAAGCGATATAACCATAAACAAACATTTGTCTGTAGGCAAGGTTCTATAAATGTTTTTCATATACATATGGGTGAAAAATAAAGAAAATATCATCTAGTTACACTCGCTTTCGAATAAGCATTCTCCGCGTGAACTTTATGAAACAATTAAACATAAAAACATGCAGTGCAAATGCAAACGATAACCCATAGCCAACGATATACGAACAGACACGCAAAGGCTTCAACTTGCACGCGTAATCCTATCATAAGAGGGGATTAAGGCAAACAGGGAATGTAGAACAATTTCCATATATTTGTGAGTTGTGTCGTATTTAGCGGTTGTAAGCCTGTGATAGTGGCACGCGAGGGGTCAGGAACATTAGCTGGGTGGTACAGTGGGACAATTTTAATATAGTTACATGGTTTTATTAACTTTACATGTATGTTAGTGGCTCTTTCAGACTCGATTTTACCCACTTTAAATGGATTTAATTCAAAGTTTTTACAATTATCAAGAATCGGTGATAATACAATAATTTGATAAGTTTATCTTATTATCCTAATTAGGATCGCCAGGAATAAATAATTTCCTTATGTCTAATACTTACGTATGCGACTATTTATTTATTTATTTATTTATTTATTCTTCATTGCACTTAATTAACATTAAAGACAAAGAAAGGAGATAAATAAAACTTACATCTAAGTACAATGGGCGGTCTTATCGCTTAGAGCGATTTCTTCCAGACAACCTCGGGTACAATACATATTTAGTTGATTCTATCAATAAAACGTGTATTTTAGTTTTGATTAATTCATAATTTTTCATCCATTAAGTTTGTATGTACATATTATGACAGAACTTCTCGGTTTTTTACCATTCAGAATTGATAAATCTTTTACTCAAAAATCTAAGAACGAGGATGTACTGTAACCAAAATATATTAGTTACATATACATTATCACTACATAGTATAAAACAAATTCACATTCCGCCGTCTGTATGTATGTATGCTTAGATCTTTAAAATTAATTGATTTGATTTTTTTTATACATATTTTACACTTTATTGTGCTGGCATACACAACGCATCTTTAAAATAAATGTCTTAAAACTAAACCAGCACAGCGGGCGGCCTTATCACTAAAGAGTGATCTCTTTCAGGCAACCAACTGTGAAAAGGTAATATATAAAGAGTAGTTCAATAGGGAGGTTTATGTGGATAAAGAAAAACAGGAACGGAACAGGTTTTACTTCGAATGTAATGAAATAAAACGTACGAAGCCGCGCGCATTAACTGGTATAGATATAAATAAATACTATCATGGTACTATTGAAGATGCCCAAACCCACTTCGCACTGATGACATAACACACATAGCAGGAAAGGACTGGACAAAGATGGGCAAGGACAGAGAGTTATGGATAAAGATGGAGGAGGCCTTTACCCAAATAGGGGTCAAAATCTCATAAGTTATTCTAATACTAATCATAATTATAAGGAACCTTTGTTAAATTTAAGCAACATTTTTTTTTTCTTTTACTAACAATACTGTAATAATTGTCATAAGTGAGTTTTTGAATAAATGGCTTTATTATTATTGTTATTATTAAACCCACTTCGCAAACTTCTCCCACTGTGACACCAACTCAGAACTAATTTCAGTTTTAAGCCAGCCCTGATGGTAACTATATTTACAGTGAAGTTTCACCCACTTAGGTCGTGGTTTTGTTATAGTTTGTGAACTCCAAACACTGCTCAATCTCTATTGATGACTTCATATGTTGTTGAGAATTTGCCAATGCTGTTTTGTGTCTAAGAAAATTGTATGGCAATTTATGATTTTATGTTATTAAGGATGTATTGAAAATTTGCGAGTCTTCTGTGCTTCTTGTATGTAAAATTATTGTGTGTGTATGAAGCCAAGTCCTCCGAAAGCTGTTGGTATGTTTGAACGTGCTCATCTCAGAATCTATTGAACCGAAATCAAAAATTCTTTCACTGTTCAATATGTACGTCATCCTTGAGTGCTATCAGCCCAAAGATTGCCAGGCAGAGATGGCTTTTAGCCATAAGGCCGCCATTTATGCACTGTTTTTAAGTTGTTTTTTTACTATATCTGTTTTGTATTTTTGTTATTGTGTCCAATCTTAACATATAAAATACGTGTCACGTTGTTTGTCCGCGATGGACTCCTAAACTACTCAACCGATTCTAATCAAATTTGCATGCTATGTGCAGTTTGATCCAACTTAAAAGATGTTTATAATATTTCAATTACGATAAATGACTACTACGGGCGGAGTCGGGGAGTGCAACTATAAAATATAAATAACTATGTATATATATACTACGGGCAAAGCCGAGGCGGTTTACTAGTGGATTACAATTTAAGATTACCTATAACTAAATGAAACAAACTACATTACTACAATTTTTTGACATCACACTAATATTATAACACTTCACACTAATATTATAAATGTGAAAGTTTGTTTGTTTAGATGTTTGTCCGTCAATCACGTTAAAATTACTGAACGGATTTTGGTGAAATTTAGTATACAGACAGGGTATGAGCTGACTTGGATGATATTATACATTTTATCCCCATTAAGGACGAGCGTCTAGTATTTAATATAACATGTACACTATTCGACTGCCTCCTGGGTATAGTGGTTAACGCGTTAGCATAAAACCGAGAGGTCCTGGGTTCGATTCCCGGTGGGTGTCCCCCAAAAAAAAAATGTCTCGATCCAGCAGGAAACAGAAGACTGATTACCTACTTGACCATAAAGAAAATCGATCAGTGAAACAGATGTATATCATCTGCCCCATACCCCAGTTGGGGACACGTGACTTCACTTCACATTAGACTATTCTAGAAGCTTGCAAATATTCATTACTATTTAAAATGTTAGGAGATACTCAGGACACTATGTATAGATGTAGAAATAAGTATTCAATTCATGCCACACAAAAGTATCTAGATACAATACACTACAAATATTTTAACGATGTATCTATTGCGTTTAATATTACAAAAGATATTTTACATACATACATACAAATAATTTAATTTCCATTCAAAGTGTATTTTAATTTTAAGATGACATTTGCGAAGCTGCTACTTCTATTATGGACGATGATTCGCCATTTTCAATAGGTTAACGTGAAATATATTAAATTTCGACCTTATTTATCAAGTGTGAAGGCCCATGTCCCCTTGTGGGGTATGGGGCAGACGTGTTATATTTGCTTTTCTTTACGGACAAGTAGGTGACCAGACTTCTGTCCTACCAGACCTAGACTATTTTTTAAGTATGGAATGTTACTAAGTATTAACAATTTTAAAATTTACTTCTTTTATACTACTTACTACTTAGAACTTCTATTATAGCACCTCTTGGCATGTTTTTATTAAATACACTGCGTCTCCTTGTAAATAGGGTTGTCTGAAAGATCGCAGCTTTAGCTATAAGCCCGCCTAGCGTACTCTTCTGGTATCAGATTTTTTATTATTTTTTGTACGAATTTATATATGGTTAGGTGCACAATAAAGAAATTTGATTTGATTTGATTTGATTTGAGTAAGCAATTGTATCAAAGACGTGCTGTTGTTAATCGAGAGGCTAGTTGGTTTTTAGCTTTGTTTTAAAACTCCAACCCAGGGCACTAGGGTAAGGACTCTGGTTATATCCGACTTCTTTAGTCAATGAGTGGTGGACTAGCTAGTCCATAGTGTACCGTCGTATCTATTTCAATAGCGGGGTGATGGATATTGTTAGAATTAATTCGAATACATTATATATAATACGTTTCCCCCTCTGTTAGGTTTTTATCATTGTAATTCAAAAGAAAAGTAAGGTGGCTGAAGCTCGTGTCCTTTTTCTTTCCCTTCCTAATCCTTTATTTCCGGTCATAAATAATTTCCTTATATCTCACCTATTAAAGTCGGCAATTCATTGGCATAGACTTTGCAAATGGCCTTACGCCTCTGCAAATGTTCATGGGCGGTAGAAGCTCTTACAGTCAGGCGTCCCACCAGCTCAAATAAAAAAATAACCATCTACACATATAGCAAAAAACAAACTCCTCTATTCCTTATATTTTTCAAACATTTAAAAATACCCTATCAAAAACACGTAACGACTAAAACGAACGACTTATTGCAATAAATTATATATAAATCGAAATTATGTGTGGATTATATTAATGGATGTTGATATTCAATTATCAGAAATCTCGACTATAGCAAAAATAAAGTATTATAATAGATGTCACCCCTACGTAGGCGAACGGCATTCTTATATCGAGATTCGCCTTAAAATTTTAACAGCTAAAAAGGTCATTGACATCCTATCAAATGGATACATACATTTTATATCGCATTTAACGTATTTTCTAAATTAATTTATGACTTTGCGGAGCTGGGACAAGCGTCTAGTAATCTAAAAATACTAGACGCTCTTCCCGGCTCCACTCGGGAAACAAGATTCCTTTTGTATCCCAAGTAGTATTTAATCAAGATAAAAAGCATCCTATCACAAGTCACCCTGTCTATATACCAAATTTCATAAAAATCCCTTCAGGAGTTTCAGCGTGATTGACATACAACCATCCAAACAAACAAAGTTTGACATATTATATTATATTATTAACATTGTATATCTAAACACTTACTAGCGTTAATAGTACAACAATTAACTCTGTGTATAAAGCTTACTTCTGATTAAGGAAATTCGCAAAGCTAATGTTAAAATTGCAATATGTTCGAGAATGTAGGGTATAAATTAAATTATAAATTAAGGGCATGTAACTTCGTGGAATTCGGTACAGTCAAAGACACGTGCTTCGAATAACTTTCTTTAAATTTTATGCTACTGTATAATGTTGCTTTGATATATGTATACTCATGTATTTGATAAGGTTAGAACACAATCTCTAAAGTACATTCGATTTTAGACCTAATTTGATAGAATTTAAGGATTATTTTACTTAAACTAGGCAGATCAGTAGCTATATAGGATACTGTGGCCTATTTCAGAAATAATATTAACTAAATATATAAAAAGACCGTGGGGTGCCGGTTTAAGAATAGTACCTCCCCATTTCCTCCCGTGGGTGTCGTAAGAGGCGACTAAGGGATACC